>NC_057799.1:442430925-442730925 GCF_018294505.1 Triticum aestivum
ACCGGAGCCGCCGCCCCGCCCGATGCCGCCGCCGCCGTTGACCGGTATAGAAACCACTCGGTTCGCCGGTTCATTTTTTCGGTTTTCAATTTAGATCGGCTTTATTATTAGGGTTAGGGTTTTTCTCGGGTTTTCCGATCGGATCTAGTTAGCGAGCATTCAGTCGAACGTCTTCCCTAGCGAACACGTTCATTCATTTGGATCTGTTAGCGAACGTTCGTTCATTAGTTTTTTCTTTTTATTTTATTTTCGGCCAGGGACCTATCCGCGATTATTTTATCATAGATTAGCCTCTGATCTTCAAACCCTCGTAACTTTTTAACCGTTCGTCCAAATCCAGTGAAACCAACGCCAAAATCTTCGTATCGAACCCCTCTTTCAGTTAGCCAACTTGAACATGGTTTTGAGAAATTAAAATTTGGTTTCAAGCAGATTTGTTTTTGAACATCTTTTGATCGCAGTTTCAGTTCCGTAGCTCCGATTCGATTGATTCTTTTTGCAAATCGTAGCACTTCAGTTGAACTTTTAGTTTGGACTTTCTCATCTGAGTTTTACCCTTGCATCTATGCTTGAGTTCTTATGTGTACTATTGTTTGTTTGTGATAGAATTTCCGGAGTGCGAAGCGTGCTACTACGAGTCACTAGGGTTTACAGATCGTCAGCAAGGCAAGTAACGCTTTGATCATATCCCTTTATTACCCAGTTTTTATGCATTAGTTTCAACCCTCAAACATTGCATGAGTAGGATTGTTAACTTGTGGGTATTGGGAAGTAGTAGTTGAGGTAGTACCTATTGCCCTTTTTATTCAAACCCTGGGAGTTACTTCTACGTTATGCTTATATTGCTATGCTATGCTCGTAGATGTGGATTGGTTTGAGTGATTCATGACAGTTGTGAGTATTATTATGAACCAAGGGTTTATTTAAGGTGGCTACTTTAACACACATCTGGGTGGATTGTTTGTGGGCACCTGGGGAATCCAGTGTTGTCCAAGGAGATCCCGGGGAATCCGTGAGATCATCCTATGGTTCGCCACCCAGGCTAAAGGGATCATAAGATTGTTCATGCCAGAAACTTCCGTGTGCAGCCACAAGCCATTATGGGCTCTGGCATAGTTGAGTATGCCGTATGACCTCTTTTAGTGGTAAATTAGCAGACGTAGGGGATGTAGGTGGTACGGTTTACCCGTCGAGAAGTTAATGCTTCTGAAACACTGTGTCTCGGTCATCCGTTTCTCAAACATCATGTAGTGCAAGAAATTCAACGCATGAGGTCGAGTCTTGTGGGGAAAAGTGCGGAAACCTCTGCAGAGCGTACAAACTAATCATGGTTAGCCGTGTCCCCGGTTATGGACATCTTGAGTATCTGGTTCTTGAATTATTGATGTGATCTCAACACTCTTAATAAATTTGTTGGGTTGTTAATTACTTTTTAATTGGGATTGAGATGGGGTTTCCATTCTCAATGTTTTCAACCAACTTTGTAGTTAAATAAATTATATTCCTTTGTAGTAGGGAAAAATTGGCTTTACGCAAAAATGATAGCCATAGAGCCTCCACCAGCCTTATATGCATATAGATATAGCTGTTATCTTGTTCATTCGCTCTACAGTGTTATTTTGCCAAAATATTCCATGTGCTGACCCGTTTCGGGCTGCAACGTATTATGTTGCAGATTTCTTAGATGAAGAGTATGGTGGGCTAGGTCGTTGTCGTGCACTCAGCTATGCCGTTGGAGTTGGTGGACTCATTTACCTTCGATGCTTCCGCAGTTATCTTATTTAGATGGCCTTAAGCCATATTATTGTAATAAGTTCTCTTTTGAGGCATTCAATGTAATAAGTGTGTGATTGCACTCTGTTATAAATCCTTCAAGTATTGTGTGTGTCAGCATTACCGATCCAGGGATGACACTTATGCACCCGTTTGAGGTCGGATCGCTACAATTTAAAAATCACATATTTTGAATTTGAAAGTAGGCAATCACTTATTTCATATCGAACCATGTTTATTACAAATATAGGTTCAACCAGGAATGCATAATTCGATGCACAGGTACATATACTGAAGAACTATAGAAGCACCAAGTAAAGAATGATAAACCATAGTTGTACTAAAGACTATAAAGAGAGAGCCGAAAGACATTCTGGTTGCTGGAGAAGGTGAAGTGGAATGCCTGATAACCCACAAGTATAGGGGATCGCAACAGTTTTCTAGGGTAGAGTATTCAACCCAAATTTATAGATTCGACACAAGCGGAGCCAAAGAATATTTGAAGGTATTAGCAGCTGAGTTGTCAATTCAACCACACCGGGAGATTAATAATCTGCAGCAAAGTGATCAGTAGCAAAGTAGTTTGATAGTTTTGATAATAGTGACAGCAGCAACGGTAGCCGTAATAGTGATAGCAGTAATTTGTAGCAAGTGTAACAGTGATGATAGCAATAGTAACGCAGCAAGATCAATATAAATAAATTTGTAGGCATTGGAGCGGTGACTTGTTGGATGATATTCGTCATGTAACAGTTATAACCTAGGGCAATACGACACTAGCTCCAGTTCATCGATATAAGGTAGGCATGTATTCCGTAAATAGTTACGTGCTTTATTAAAAGAACTTGCATGACATCTTTTGTCCTACCCTCCCGTGGCATCGGGGTCCATATTGGAAACTAAGGGATATTAAGGCCTCCTTTTAAAGAGAATCGGAACAAAGCATTAACACATAGTGAATACATGAACTCCTCAAACTACGGTCATCACCGGGAGTGGGCCGGTTATTGTCACTCCGGGGTTGCCGGATCATAACACGCAGTAGGTGACTATAACTTGCAAGATCGGATCTAAAACATGGACATAATGATGAATTCATAAACAGTTCAGATCTGAGTTCATGGCACCCGGGCCCAAAGTGACAAGCATTGAGCATAGCAATTCATAGCAACATCAATCTAAGAACATAGTGCATACTAGGGATCGGGCCCTAACAAAATTAACTCGATTACATGATGAATCTCATCCAACTCCTCACTGACTAGCGAGCCTACGAAGGAATTATTCACTCCTGGTGGGGAGCATCATGCAATTGGCGATGGGGATGGGTTGGTGATGACGAAGAACGAAGATCCCCCTCTCTGGAGCCCCAAGCGGACTCCAGATCTGCCCTCCCGAGGAAGAACAGGGCTTGGCAGTGGCTCCATCTCATGAAACGCGATAATTCTCTCCCTGATTTTTTTCTGGAATAATGTGAATTTATAGTATCAGGGGGTCGTCAGCGGGGCCACCAGGTGGGTACAACCCACCTGGGCGCGCTAGGAGAGGGGGCGCTCCCTGGTGGGTTGTGCCCACCCAGGGGCCCCTCTCTGGTGGTTCTTCGCTCCAAAAATTCTTATTATTGATATAAAAAATCCTCGCAAAGTTCCATTCCATTCTGAGAACTTTTATTTCTGCACAAAAACAACACCATGGTAGTTCTGCTAAAAACAGCGTCAGTCCGGGGTTAGTTTCATTCAAATCATGCAAATTAGAGTCCAAAACAAGAGGAAAAGCGTGAGAAAAAGTAGATACGTTGGAGACGTATCAACTCCCCCAAGCTTAAACCTTTGCTTGTCCTCAAGCAATTCAGTTGATAAACTGAAAGTGAGAAAGAAAAACTTTTACAAACTCTTTTGCTCTTGTTTGCATAAATAAGATTAAACAGCACCCTGGTTTTCAGCCAACATTATAACTAACCATGTCAACAATAACATTTAAAGATTATATTAACTCATATCAATGACATAATTAGCTAGCGAGCAATAATAAGATATCTCGAACAACAACATGTTGTCAAAACAACCATGATATAACATGACAATAATGGTATCTCGCTAGCCCTTTCTGAGACCGCAAAACATAAATGCAGAGCACCTCCAAAGTTCAAGCAGTGACTAAACATTGTAATTCATGGTAGAAAAGATCCAGTCATGATGCACCCAACATTAGCTATACACAATGCATAAATCATGACAGCTGTGCTCTACTCAGTTTTTGGCGCTTGTTTTTAAGAAGGTGATGACACAACATAAAAGTAAATAGAAAGTCCCTTCACAGAGGGAAGCAGTAATTTGCAGAGGTGCCAGAGCTCAATTTTTAAAACAGAGATAAATGATATTTTGAGACATGCACCCTTCTCATTCCTTCACAACCATCAGTAATCAACATCTTCCATGCTAAGCACGCTAGTGGCGGTCCCCAAGCAGAAAGTAAAGGTTTTGACTCCATTGGGAGTTTTTGTTTGATTATTCAAGAGATGAACTCTTTTTCATGTTTGCAATTTGGGACTGGGCATCCCTAATACCGCCCATTTCCTCGTGCGATGGCGAGTGAATAAACACTCGACCTGAGGATAACATGCTTAGCACGAAAGATATTGACCACCTCCTGTCATTCCATGAATGATACAGGCACACAAAAAGGATAATTTTTAGAAGTTTTTAGAGGTGGCACATGCAAATTTACTTAGGATGACAGGGTAATACCATATATAGGTAGGTATGGTGGACTCATCTGGAATAACTTTGGGTTCAAGGTTTTTGATGTACAAGCAGAATTCCCACTTAGTACAGGTGAAGGCTAGCAATTAAGACTGGGAAGTGGCCAGCTAGAGAGCAACAACGATCATAACCAGGCATTATGCATAAGTAACATTAGACACTAGCATGAGTAGGATATGAACACCATGAACATAAATATTATAGAGGCTATGTTGGTTTTGACTCAACTACATGCGTGAACATGTACCAAGTCAAGCCACTCGAACATTCAGAGGAGGATACCATATCATCATACTAAATCACAATCATTTTAACGCTATGTTGATATCCAAGATAAATCATTATCAACTTCCAGCTACTTATGCATGGCATGACAAACTATAATCTTTAATTGTCATTGCAAACATATTTAATCATAATGGGCTAAAGCCTAGATACTAGTGCAAGTTCATACCAGTTTCTCTTTGCCACGGACAGCTCATCGAATATCGTCATTATTGCCTTTCACTTGCACAACCGAATGATACGAAAATAATAATAGTGCAAGAGTGCCATGGACTAAGCTGGAATCTGCAAACATTTTATTCAACAGGAGAAAACAAGGTAAAATGTGCTCTAGTTCAACAGTTATTCATATGAGAGCCACTCAACATTTTCATCGTGGTCTTCTCCTCGGTAAGACTCGAATAAAAGGAAAAGAAATTCAGAGAAACACATTGAAATATTTTTGGAGTTTTTGGTTTTCTTGAACAAGCAAATAAAAGGGAAAAACAAAAATGAGAAAAACTATTTACACGGGAAAGCTCCCAACAAGCAAAAGAAGAACAAGGAAATCTTTTTGGGTTTCCTTTTTAGTGCTACTACTAAGCATGCATGGAAAGTAAATTACTACAACTAATTTTTTGGTTTTTCTAAAGTTTTTCAAACACACAAGAAGAACGCAAGAAAAATAAATCTAAGCATGGATGGTACAATGAAAAAGTGTGAACACCGACAAATAAAATGATATGTGAACATGAATATAATGTCGGTGAGAAACACGTACTCCCCCAAGCTTAGGCTTTTGGCCTAGCTTGGTAGTCGATCAATAGCCTGGAGGGTAGTAGTCGGCGTGGTAGCTCACGGAGGCTCTCGGGGCGGAGGCCTCAGCGCGCCATGCCGCCAACACTGCTGCGTTGTGAGCTCGGGCCTCGCTCGCAAGAACGAAGTATCTTTCCCTGCTTTATAGTCAAAAAGAGCAGCCGCAGGCAAATATGTGTCCACAACATGTGATTGGTTAAACATCAGATTATAAGTGAAGTTATTAGCCCTTCCCTTAAGAATCTTATGATCCTTTAAGGTCTCAAAATCTAAATATTGCGTGGGTAGGATAGGATCAAAGGGTAAAGGCGAAACACCCAGCCCTTGTGCTAGACGTGTGGCATAAATTCCACCATAGAACCAGCCACTTTTGGCGTTATGCTGAAGTCTACGTGCAACAATCGCTGCAAGGTTATAATCCTTTCACCTGTGAGAGCGGTATGAACGAGGCTCGAGTCTGGCACACAAAGTATGCTACAGTCTTGCTTGCCTACTATGCACTTCCCGTTAGATAAAGCAAAGTACTGAATTGCGGGAAAGTGAATGCTCTTTATTCTACCTTGCCTCCCCCCTATTTTCACCGTAGCAAAGGCTAGTCAAGAAAGACTCATACTTAGCCTTCACTGGTTCATCAAGCGAAGCCCAAAATGGAAGTTTGCAATGGTAAGAAAAGTTCTCTAGTGGGATAGTAAATGGTTCATCATAAAGCATAAACGACACCCTAGACTCACGTGGAAAATATTTAAATACTTCGATAAATGATTGAGTGAGAAGATGCGATGTTCACACCTATCTGAAAGGTAGGGACCGAGACCGGCATTGTGAACATATTGTTCAAATTCCTCCTTAATGCCCACTTGCATCATATACTCATCGCAAGGCCATAAGCAAGTTTTGGTAGTGGCATCTCGCGTGGAACTTTCACATGGTTCAACATAAGACCGGCGAGGAAAACTGTCACTAGAAGATGCCCCCGAGGATCGTCTCCTCGAAGAACTCCTTCCAAATAGGTTCATAATGTCCGCGTACAATTTTTCCTATGAACAAAAATATGAATTTTTAGTCCACAAAATTTTACCACCAAAACTTCACAAAACTAATAGCAATTACTCATAGGGATACATAGAGGCCATAGCGAGCATTCAAACTACTTAGAACACTAAAAATTGAACATGCAAGCACATCTACAGCAGCACCAAGAGTAGCTATTTATTCAAAGTATAAACCACTAAAACAAAAACTAATTGGACAAATGAAGGAGTCACATACCAAGCAACAAATCCCCGAAACAGTTTCGGAAATGGAGCTTTGAGCAAACAGATCAAAATCCGCGGTTTCGGGAGCAAGAACACGAGAGAGAGCTAGAGTGATTTTTTCCTGGAGGTAAGTGGCCGTGTGGGGGGAAGAGGTAAGTGAGGGGGCCCACATGGGGACCACAACCCCCCACGGCGCGCCAGGGGGTGCTAGCGCGCCCTATTGGGTTGGGCCCACCAGGTGCACCCCCCTCTGGTATTATTTGCACCAAAAATTCTTAAATATTCAGGAAAAAATCATATAAAATTTTCAGGGCATTCTGAGAACTTTTATTTTTGGGTCATTTTTTTTATTGCACGGGAAATTCAGAAAACAGACAAAGCATGGCATTTCATTTTATTTTACTAATAAAACAGAGAATAAAGAGTAGGGACAGAGAGTAGTGCTTACTAAATTCATCAACTTCATACCATTCAAAAATGATTCATTAATAAGGTTGATCAGGTCTTATTAACAACCACTTTCGATTAGCATGAAACCGAAGTACTTTCGTAAATCACTAAGTTACCTCAATGGGGATTTTTCAATAACATTAATACCATTCACTTGGAATTGTTTCTTTGGAAAGTGCACCGTATGCTCATTACCATTAATATGAAAAGTGACCTTGCTTTTATTGCAATCAATAACAGCCCCTACATTATTCAAGAAGGGTCTACCAAGGATAATCGACATGTTCTCGTCCTCGGGCATCTCAAGTATAACAAAGTCAGTCAAAATAGTAACATTAGCAACAACAACGGGCACATCCTCACAAATACAGATAGGTATGGCAGTTGACTTGTCAGCCATTTGCAAAGATATTTCAGTAGGTGTGAGTTTATTCAAGTCAAGTCTTTTATATAAAGATAAAGGCATAACACTAACACGGGCTCCTAAATCACACAAAGAAGTTTTCACATAATTCTTTTTGATAGAGCAAGGTATAGTTGGTATACCCGGATCTCCAAGTTTTTTAGGTACTCCATCTTTGAAACTATAATTAGCAAGCACAGTGGAGATTTCAGCTTCCGGTATTTTTCTCTTATTTGTGATGATGTCTTTCATATACTTTGCATAAGGAGGCATTTTCAAGATATCAGTCAAGCGAGTACGCAAAAAGAGTGGCCTCAACATTTCAGCAAAGCGTTCAAATTCTTTATCATCATTCTTTTTAGTTGACTTGGGTGGAAAAGGCATAGGTTTTTGAACCCACGGTTCTCTTTCTTTACCGTGTTTCCTAGCCACAAAGTCTCTTTTATCATATCTTTTATTCTTAGGTTGCCCAAGATCAACACGTGGTTCTATCTCAACATCATTATCTGGTTATTCTTCATTTGGTTGAGCATCTTCATGAACATCAGCATTATCTTTTTCATTATCACTAGGTCGATGTTCATTACCAGATTGAGTTTCAGCATCAGAGATAGAAGTTTAATTTTCATTATAAGGAGGTTTTTCTATTTCAGGTTCAATAGAAGCATGCAAAGTCCTATCATTTTTATTTTTCTTCTTAGAAGGACTAGGTGCACTAGTGTTGTTTCTTTGTGAATCTTGTATAATTCTTTTTGGGTGTCCCTTAGGATAAAGTGGTTCCTCAGTCATTTTACCTCCTCCAGTTGCAACTCTAACAGCAAAGTTATGCATATTACTATTCATTTCATCAAGTAATTCTCTTTGTGATTTAGCAACTTGTTCTAGTTGAGTTTGTACCATAGAGGCATGTTTTCCAACACCTCTAACATCATTTGAAATTCTAAATAACAAGTCACTCAAGCGAGCAATCATATCTGAATTGTATTTCAATTGTTTCATAACATTTGCATTGAAGTGATCTTGTTTTCTAATGTAGTTTTCAAACCCATAAAGGCATTGACTAGGATGCATATTGTGAGGATTATCATTTTCATTAAACTTCATAAGAGAATTTACCTCTACCACCTTAGGCAGTGGTTGTGTATTGAGCCCATGTATTTCTTTAATAGGAGGTAAATTTTTAACATCCTTAGCTTTAATACCTTTTTCCTTCATAGATTTGTTTGCCTCTTGCATATCTTCAAGACTGAGATATAATATACCCCTCTTCTTCGGAGTGGGTTTAGCCGATGGTTCAGGAAGAGTCCAATCATCATAATTTTTCAATATCTTATTCAATAATTCTTCAGCTTGAGCAATAGTTCGTTCCCTGAAAACACAACCAGCACAACTATCTAGGAAGTCCCTAGAAGCGTCGGTTAGTCCATTATAAAATATATCAAGTATTTCATTTTTCTTAAGAGGATGATCAGGAAAAGCATTAAGTAACTGGCAAAGCCTCCCCCAAGCTTGTGGGAGACTCTCTTCTTTAGTTTGAACAAAGTTAAATATTTCCTGCGAGGCAGCTTGTTTCTTATGAGCAGGAAAATATTTTTCAGAGAAGTAATAAATCATATCCTGGGGACTACGCACACAACCAGGAGTAACAGTGTTGTACCAAGCTTTAGCATCACCCTTTAATGAGAAAGGAAATAATTTGAGAATAAAGTAATAGCGAGTTTTCTCATCATGAGTAAAAAGGGTGGCTATATCATTCAACTTAGTAAGATGTGCCATAGCAGTTTCATTTTCATAACCATGGAAAGGATCAGATTCAACCAAAGTAATCAACTCTGGGTCAACAGAGAATTCATAATCCTTATCAGCAATACAGATAGGTGAAGTAGCAAACTTAGGATCACATTTCATTCTAGCATTCAGAGATTTTTCTTATACTTGCATAGTAATTTCTCTAGATCATCTCTATCGTTGCAAGCAAGAATATCTCTAGTTGCCTCCTCACTCATAACATAACCATTCGGTACCTTAGGCAGTTCATATCTAGGAAGTCTAGTTCTAGCAGGTGTTTTAGGAGTTTCAGTTTCAAGCTCATCATCAGATTCAACAACATCATGTTGTATAACTCTAGCAATTTGTGCATCAAGAAAATCACCAAGTGGCACATCATCATTATCAAGCAAGGTACTAGCATAATCGTAAGCATCATTCATAGTAGAAGTAGCATCATCAATAACTGGTGACATAGTAGAATTCGTAGCATGTGGTGGTGTTGCAAGTTTACTCATAACAGAAGGTGAATCTAAAGCAGAACTGGATGGCAGTTCCTTACCTCCCCTCGTCTTTGAGGGAAATATCTTAGTCTTTGGATCCTTCAGATTCTTCATAGTGATAACATGATAATAATCCCAAGTGACTCAACAAATATTGCTATGCTCCCCGGCAACGGCGCCAGAAAAAGGTCTTGATAACCCACAAGTATAGGGGATCGCAACAGCTTTCGAGGGTAGAGTATTCAATCCAAATTTATAGATTCGACACAAGGGGAGACAAAGAATATTTGAAGGTATTAGCAGCTGAGTTGTCAATTCAACCACACCTGGAGATTAATTATCTGCAGCAAAGTGATCAGTAGCAAAGTAGTTTGATAGTTTTGATAATAGTGACAACAGCAACGGTAGCAGTAACAGTGATAGCAGTAATTTGTAGCAAGTGTAACAGTGACGATAGCAATAGTAACACAGCACACTACTAGAAAAAGGCTTACTAGTGGCGCACCAGTTTTGCCTACTAATGGCGCACTACTGGTGCGCCACTAGCACCACGCCACTAGTATTTTTTACTAATGGCGCACCACTGGTGCGCCATTAGTATCTGGTATACTAATGGCGCACCAGGCAGTGCGCCATTAGTATAGGCCACGGTGCGCCATTAGTATGCCTCCCAGTGGGCATGTGCTTTGCCATACTAATGGCGCACTGCTGGGTGATGCGCCATTAGTATCCTTTGGCATACTAATGGCGCACATTTGGGTGATGCGCCATTAGTATGTATATTAGGGATTTTTTTCTTTTCTAATATTTGCACAGATTACAAAATATATTATTGGGCAGAATATAAACAGCACCACACAGCAACAGCAGATTCATCGAATACAATAGAAGATTAGTCTCCGAATACAATTCATCATATAAGTCTCTGAATTCAAAAGACCGAACAAAGATAGAACATTACAAGTCTCGAGACCGCGAGTAGCGAGTTTGTCGAAAGTAATACTAATCCTAACAAGTCCTACTAATCATCATCATACAACTTCTACTCGTTATTAAGGACCTAAAATACCCTATTTAAGGTAAAATAGCATAAAACAATATAGACCCTGACTCTCCATTATGGAGAATGGAGATCATCCTGTCTCCAATTCTTGCGCGGCGCTTCCTTTTGCTTCCAAGAACCTCCTTACGACTGTCCATACATTTTTTCCATTCTCTGATTAGCATGTCTCCAGTTCTTCTAGAAATCCGGTATGGACAGTTGAGATTCGTAGGATGACCTGGATATAAGTTCAAAACTTGAAGGCTGCCATTCTGATACATCAAATGAGGCACACAATCCTCTGGGATTCTCTGTTGAAAAACATAGTAATAACTTCATAGTTAGCAATGATGTACTAGTTTTAGAAGTATGCAAAAGATGCACGGATGTCGTAATAGTAAAAAATCTTACCAGGGTATCTCCATGGTAGTTACCGTAGTTCAACACGTGCACTAGTGGCACGTATTGACCATAATGTTGAGGAGTTTGATTGTAGATATTGTAATTCTCAAGATCAGTACAAAATCCGACCAGATGATTTTTCTCCTGATAAGTTAACTCGGAGCCATCGGTGTAGTGGGTTTTGTCTACCATTTTCCGCACATTTTTTGAACAATCAAAATAAGCTGTCAATGGAAATAAGTTGTCAACTATTTTGAAATAAACAATATAGATTAGTTAATAATTAACTATGTTTGACAAACTCACATAGCGGTAGAACTGGAGGCGTATCAACAAGGACCCAAATGTCCATATTGTCTTGGTCGATGCCAGGATCACCAAGATCCATGGTGACAAGCATACCCTCATCAAAACCATACATCTTGCAAAATGCTTCCCAATTTTTGCAACCAAAATGGGTTACGCTCTCAGCATTATACAGATTTACTTCAAAATCCACATCATGATGTGTCCTTAGGTGAATTTTCTTCGTTTCAAAATTTTCATGATCTTCAAAATCCATCCTCTCCAAGACATAGCGTCTTGCATGGCATGGGATAAACTATACTCGAATTGTAAAAGATGAAATTACACGTTGAAATAGTTGAAGTCATGCTTAATTATGAAAAAAACACTTGTCGTCGTTGCGTACCGTTTCAACTTCGAAGGTCTCCTCGAGCTTAATGCTGAAGCGCCGATCATCGTCCAGGTGAGGCCTGTCGCACAGACCTCGACCGTCGTGGCACCAGTCGCACTCCCCCGAGAGACTTTCGTCGTCCGATGACGACATTTCCTATGTTCATAATTCAAAACTACATCATCTCTGTTGGGTCCAATAAGATAATCCACAGTGTGGTGAAAACACGCCCATCCAAATAGAATATGTGGTATGGGCTTTTTTAGTAGGTCATCCTACCAGATTAGGGTTTATCGATGACGAGCAACTGACATTAGTAATAACTATGAGTAGATATCACACTTCTATATGTATAACACAAGAGGCAGTTGATCCTACTTAATTAAGTACTAAGATACCCCGGCCCATGCATTAGTCGGAAGTGCCCCATATGTCCTATTTTTAGCAAAGTCATGCTAAAATTCACGGAAAATTTCAGCATGACCTTTGCTGAAAATAGGACATATGGAGTACCCGAATTTGCCGGAACGGAAGTTAATCGACATTCCGGCAAACTCAAGGGCCTCTCGGGGTACCTGCAAAATCATCACGACACGATGGTCGGAGACAAAACCCAGCAAACTAGCACCACAATGTGCCTCTACTTTCATATGGATGAAAAGGCCACAGACCATATGGTCCTCTACTAGCATATCTTCAACACTCCAATTTCTTTCAGTTTTGGCAGTTTATGTGCCTTTGGTAAGCATTATATTACAAAAAAACAAGATATGCAGTACTATACAATATCCATAACCAGAAAACAAGACATGCATAGGCTATATTTGAAACAAGATATTCTGCCACATCACAAAATACTACTACTACTGCTGCATATGATTCATGCCCTAAGCACAATATACTACTACTACTGCTGCATCATATCATAGGAAATAATTGCCACTGATATCATTCCAGCCTCTCAAGTGGAAGATGACCCAGCTAACTGAATTTAGTTTCAGTAAGGTTTTCAGTAAAGCCAAATTAATTGCCACTGATATCATTCCAGCCTCTCAAGAGGCTTGACTATATGTCTGTGTTCTGTCTACTCCATTGTCTCTAGCTAACCCTGGCACCTACACTGATGACTGATTTGCTAAGCTTTTGGGAGACTGTGTGTATAGAGCTTCTACTAAAAACAAGAACCATGCTCAGTGTTATGGCCTTGCAGACCATCTGAATTTGTGTGAGGAGCGAACTGCTCCGATCTGCAGTGACACCACCCTTCACTTCTACATTAATATTGCTTGAGATAATGAGAAATGAGACTTGCTTGAGATACCATATGAAAGTGCTGAACTTGACAGTTGACACAGATGCAACCTCATATAAAATATGTGTTGGAAACACTTGAGCTTTATTACAAAGTAGAAGATTTTGCAACATAACCACTTATATTCACTGAAATAAACACTGAAATAACCACCACTTATATTCATCAACATAACCACTGCCAATCAGAGATGGGGGACAGGGGAGAGGGAGGGCGGACGCCGGCAGCCGGAGGGGCGGGAAGGGGATGAGCATACCTGCGCTGGACGCAGGTGGGTAGGGCTGGAGCTCGCCCCGGTTCTGCTCGATGATGGAGTTCGTCCGATCCTGCAGAGAGAAGGGAAGGTGGAGGAGTCAGGAGGGAATGGAGGGGAGGAGGGAGGTCGAGGTGGACGCCGGCGGGTCAGGAGGGATTTACCTGGCCGCCGCTCGATTTGGCGCGTGGAAGACGAGGTGGGGCGGCGGGTAGACGCGGGGGCGGCGGCGCGGGGGAGCTGCAGTGGTGGGGGCGCGGGGGCGGCGGCGCGGGGGAGCTGCAGTGGTGGGGGCGCGGGGGCGCGGCGGGGGAGCTGCAGTGGTGGGGGGCGCGGGGCGGCGGGGGTCGGGGCGGCGGCGTCGTGGGTCAGGCCGGTGAGCGCGCGGGTGGACTGGCGAGGGAGAGGGAGGAATTAGCTAAGGGGGGAAACTTACTAATGGCGCACCCCGAAGCGGTGCGCCATTAGAATGTTTTTTTACATAGCAATGGCGCACCCACGACGCGTGCGCCATTAGTAAAAAAAATTATGTAGCAATGGCGCACCAGCCAGAGGTGCGCCATAAGTAATTTTTTATTATTATTTTTTGTTGCATCTAATAATTTTTTAGAAATTGAATATGAATATGAAACAGTAATAATTTATTATTTAAAAAATATCATCAAATTTATTATTTGAAAATATCATCAAATTTGTTATTTGAAAATATAATCAAATTTGTTTTTTTTTGCAATTTTAGTTGCATTCATTTGTGACGGTGGAGCGGGCCCGGGAGGGTGCGGGGGGGGGGGGGTCGTCGGCGGCGGTGGAGCGGGCCGGGGAGGGTGCGGGGGGTCGGCGGCGGCGGTGGAGCGGGCCGGGGAGGTTGCGGTGGGTCGTCGGCGGCGGTGGAGCAGGGGAGCTAGGGTGCGGTGGGTCGTCGGCGGCGGTGGAGCGGGGGAGGGTGCGGTGGGTCGTCGGCGACGGTGGAGCAGGGAAGGGTGCGGTGGGTCGTCGGCGGCGGTTGGAGCGGGGGAGGGTGCGGGGGTCGGCGGCGGCGGCCGGTGGAGCGGGGTAGAGGGTGCGGGGGGTGCTCGGCGGCGAGGGGGACCAGATCTGGCGAGGTGGGATAGCGATCGAGATGGAGGGGGATCGAGATCAAAGTGTCCATGAAATATACACTAATGGCGCACCGTCGAACAGTGCGCCATTACTAGCTTAAACTAGTAATGGCGCACTCTCCCCTGGTGCGCCATTAGCAGTTTTGCAAAAAATAAAAATAAAAAATATTGTAGTGGCGCACTATGTGGCTGGTGCGCCGTTACTAGTTAGAACTAGTAATGGCGCACTGTGCACTGGTGCGCCATTAGTATGTCTGGAAAAATAAAAAAATAAAAATTTGTTACTAATGGCGCACCGTGTGTCTGGTGCGCCATTAGTGTATTTCCACTAATGGCGCACCAGCACATGGTGCGCCACTGCTACATAGCAATGGCGCACCACATGTATGGTGCGCCATTAGTGGCCATTCCATCTATAGCCCTTTTCCTAGTAGTGGCAAGATCAATATAAATAAATTCGTAGGCATTGGAGCGGTGACTTGTTGGATGATATTCATCATGTAACAGTTATAACCTAGGCCGATACGGCACTAGCTCCAGTTCATCGATATAATGTAGGCATGTATTTCGTAAATAGTCATACGTGCTTTATTAAAAGAACTTGCATGGCATCTTTTGTCCTACCCTCCCGTGGCAGCAGGGTCCATATTGGAAACTAAGGGATATTAAGGCCTCCTTTTAATAGAGAACCGGAACAAAATTAACACATAGTGAATACATGAACTCCTCAAACTACGGTCATCACCGGGAGTGGGCCCGGTTATTGTCACTCCGAGGTTGCCGGATCATAACACGTAGTGGGCGACTATAACTTGCAAGATTGGATCTAAAACATGGATATAATGATGAATTCATAAACGGTTCAAATCTGAGTTCATGGCACCCGGGCCCAAAGTGACAAGCATTAAGCATAGCAAAGTCATAGCAACATCAATCTAAGAACATAGTGGATACCAGGGATCGGGCCCTAACAAAACTAACTCAATTACATGATGAATCTCATCCAACTCCTCACCGACCAGCGAGTCTACAGAGGAATTACTCACTCCCGGTGGGGAGCATCATGGAATTGGCGATGGAGATGGGTTGGTGATGACTAAGAACGAAGATCCCCCTCTCCGGAGCCCCAAACGGACTCCAGATCTGCCCTCCCGAGGAAGAACAGGGCTTAGCGGTGGCTCCATCTCGTTAAACACGATAATTCTTTCTCCCTGATTTTTTCTAGAATAATGTGAATTTATAGTGTCAGGGGGGTCGTCAGCGGGGCCACCAGGTGGGTACAACCCACCTGGGCGTGCCAGGAGAGGGGGGCACGCCTTTGTGGGTTGTGACCACCTAGGGGCCCCTCTCCGGTGGTTCTTGGCTCCAAAAATTCTTATTATTGATATAAAAAATCCTCGCAAAGTTTCGTTCCATTCCGAGAACTTTTATTTCTGCACAAAACAACACCATGGTAGTTCTGCTGAAAACAGCGTCAGTCTGGGGTTAGTTTCATTCAAGTCATGCAAATTAGAGTCCAAAATAAGAGGAAAAGCGTGAGAAAAAGTAGATACGTTGGAGACGTATCAATGCCCATATTGTGCCCTCCACCATGCGTAATGCGCGCACGACTCTAGGCCAACCCCTTGTGATGGCTGCCCGTCCATCCCTCAGTGTCTTCATTAGGACTTCTTGATGGTGATTGTAGTCTGGATGGAATATTTTAACCTTCATTGCGTGTCCACCAATCATGTACTTTGCGAGGTAATCTTGTGATGGCTGCCCGTACCACGCGCTGCTGGGCCGGCCCGCGCTCGCCAAGTTCATGGCGGTCCCCCACTACGCCTACCTGAAGATGAAGCTGCCGGGTCCAAAGGGCCTCATCACCGTCGCCAGCGACTACCGCAAGTCCCTAGAGTGCGCCCGAGACGGCGCCAAGCTGGCCGAATTGCTGGTCGTAGCCGAGGAGCAGCGCCAACTCGACCAGATCGTCGCCCTGGCCCAAGAGGCATCGGCCGCGCCGATCCCGGCCGAGGAGCCGGCCGACGAGGCCTCATTCAAGCCCTCCAAGAAAACCAAGAAGGTGAAGCTGAACCCGAAAGACCCCAGCTGCAGCAAGTACATTGTCGTGGGCACCTGCCTCGACAGCAAATAGGAAGGCGAGCTCGTCGACTTCCTCCGTGAGAATCGGGATATTTTTGCATGGACCCCAAAGGACATGCCGGGTATCCCGAGGAAGTACGTCGAGTACAAACTCCACGTCCGCAAGACGCCAAGCCTATCCGTCAACCCCTACGACGTTTCTCCGAAGAGAAGAGAAGGACCATCGGTGAGAAGGTCGCCAAGCTCTTGGCGGCTGGCTTCATCATGGAAGTGTTTCATCCTGAGTGGCTGGCCAACCCAGTCCTCATCCTGAAGAAGAACAAGACCTGGCACATGTGTATCGACTGCACCAGCCTGAACAAGGCCTTCCCTAAAGACCCGTTCGCCCTCCCTCGGATCTACCAAGTCATCGACTCCATTGCCGGGTGTGAGCTCCTGTCCTTCCTTGATGCTTACTCCGGCTATCACCAGATCAAGCTGGACCCGGCCGACGCCCTGAAGACGTCCTTCATCACGCCCTTTGGGGCGTATTGCTACATGACCATGTTGATCGGCTTGAAGAATGACGACACCACTTTCCAGCGCTGCATGCAGAAATGCTTGCTGCCGCAGCTCGGCCGCAACATCCACGTCTACGTGGACGACATCGTGGTGAAGACCAAGTAGCACCTCACGCTCCTTGACGACCTGAAGGAGACCTTCGCCAACCTGCACGAGTACAAGGTCAAGCTCAACCGGAAAAGTGTGCTTTCGGCATCCCGGCCGAAAAGCTACTCGGCTTCCTCGTCTCGGAGCACGGCATTGAGGCAAACCTGGAGAAAATCAAGGCCATCGAGCGCATGCGCAAGCCGGCTCGGTTGCGCGATGTCCAGAAGTTCACCGGCTGCTTGGCCTCGGTCAGCCGGTTTCTCAGTCGGCTGGGCGAGAGGGCCTTGCCCCTGTATCAGCTGATTAAGAAGACGATGCCGTTCGAATGAAATGACCAGGCGGACGAGGCTTTCTGGGATCTCAAGCGCATGCTCTCCACCGCAATAGTCCTGGCCGCACAGGCCGAGAAGGAGCCGTTGTTGCTCTATATCGCCGGGACCTCGCGGTCGGTCGGCACGGTGATGCTGGTCGAGCGACTAGAGAAGGACAAGGTCCAAGCCATCAAGCGTCCCGTCTACTACCTGAGCGAGGTGCTCTCTGCCTCGAAGCAGTACTACCCGCACTACCAGAAAATGTGTTACGGCATGTACTTCACCGCCAAGAAACTGAAGCCGTACTTCCAAGAGCACGTCGTTACCGTGGTCAGCACGGCCCCTCTCGGCGAAATCATCAGGTGCCGGGATGCCTCTGGCCGGGTCGCCAAGTGGGCGCTTGAGCTAGCCGGCCACACCATCCTCTACAAGCCCCACACTACGATCAAGTCCCAAGATTTGGCCGACTTCCTCGTTGACTGGACCGAGACCCAGTACCTGCCGCCGCCGCCGGACTCGACGCACTGGCGCATGCACTTCGACGGCTCGAAGATGCAACTCGGCCTAGGGGCCGGCATTGTGCTGTCCTCCCCCAAGGGCGACCGACTCAAATACGCACTGCAGATCCACTTCGCCGCCTCCAACAATGTCGCCGAGTATGAAGGCCTTGTGCACGGCCTCCGGCTTGCCAAGGAACTCGGCATCCGGTGCATCCAGTGCTACGGCAACTCGGACCAGGTGGTGCAGCAGTGCTCCTACGAATGGGACGCCCACGACTCCAACATGGCAAGATACCGCTTCCTTGTCCAGAAGCTGTCCAGATTTTTTGCGGGCTGTGAGTTCCTCCACGTCTCGCGCGCAGAAAATGAGGCGGCCGACACGCTCGCCAAGATCGCCTCGTCCCGGCAGTCCATCCCGTCCGTCAAGCCGTCTCCGGACTCCGAGTCCATCCACGTCCCAGGCGACCCGGCCGCGCCTCAACCCAGCCCGGGGACTGCGCCACCCGAACCGGCAGTGCCTCAACCTGGCTCGAGGGCTGCTCAACCCGGCCTGGGGACTGTCGAACCCGACCCGGGGGCTGCTGAACCCAGCTCGGGGGCTGCCACCCCAGAACCCGGAATGGTGGCCATCTTCGACATGGTGACGGCGCCATCATGGGCCCTGCCCATCTCCGAGTTTCTGGAAAACGGGGTCCTCCCCATGGACGATACCGAAGCCCGGCAAGTGCGGCGCCAAGCTTCCGCCTAAGGCAGCTCCACCGGCGTGTTCCAACGCTGCGTCGAGCAAGACAAGGGCATCGAGATCCTCCTCGACATACACGAGGGCGAGTGCGGGCACCACGCCGCCTCGCGATCCCTGGTGGCCAAGGCCTTCCGGCATGGTTTCTACTGGCACACGGCCCTCGAAGACGCAGAGTCGCTCGTCGTCAAGTGTGAGGGATGCTAGCCGCTTCAGCAAGCGCAGCCACCAGCCGGCGTCGGCACTCCGAACCATCCCGATCGCCTGGCCCTTTGCTGTCTGGGGACTCGACATGGTGGGGCCCTTCAAGACCGCTCGAGGCGGCATGACGCATCTGCTGGTGGCGGTGGACAAGTTCACCAACTGGATCAAAGCGAGGCCGATCAAGAAATTGGACGGGCCAACGGCTGTCCGATTCATCCAGGACATCACGGTATGCTACGGCACGCCAAACAGCATCATCACGGACAACGGCACCATCTTCACCAAGGGCGCGCTCGCGCAGTACTGCTCTTTCTCCGGCATCCGCCTCGACCTGGCCTCCGTTGCACATCCACAGTCCAACGGCCAGGTCGAGCGGGCCAACAGCCTCATCCTATCCGGCATCAAGCCGCGGCTTGTCGAGCTGCTCATCCAGTCGCCCGGCAGCTAGCTCGATGGGCTGCCAGCCATCCTCTGGAGTCTCCGAACAATGCCGAATCAGTCGACCGGGTTCACCCTGTTCTTCCTCGTCTACGGAGCAGAAGCCGTCATCCCAACCGACGTCGAGTTCGACTCGCCGCGCATCACAATGTACACGGAAGCCGAAGCCAAGGAAGCCCGCGGAGACGGCGTCGACCTGCTCGAAGAAGCACGTCTCCTAGCGCTCAGCCGCTCAGCCATCTACCAGCAAGGCCTGAGGCACTACCACATCAAGAAGATCAAGCCCCTCGCTTTCCGGGAGGGAGACCTCGTCCTCCGGCTCGTCCAAGAGCAGATTGGCCAACACAAGCTATCCTCCCCATGGGAGGGCCCCTTCATCATCAGCAAGGCCTTCTGCGATCGCAACGCGTACTACCTCATCGACCCCCGCAAGTCAAACAAGCGCAAGAGGGACACCGCCGGTGAAGAAACAACACAGCCATGGAATGCAGAGCTCCTCCGCCCGTTTTACAGTTAGCCGTGTGTACATATGTATCACTTCCTTTTGTAATCATTTGAAAACTACGGGATCCCCGAACGACGCTCGGGGGCTGCCCTTTCCGACCAAGCTATTGTGTCTCCTACATTTGTGCATTACTTTCCTCTTAAACCAAGCCGACCACCGGATCGACTCGTTCGACCCGGGGGCTCCGGGGCTGGCCGGCTTGGCCACCCATCGTTTTCCTGAGCGGCTCCTGACGCGTTGGACCGCCACAGCCTCTCACTTCGCCCTAAGCCGCAGAACCGGCTTCGGCTGTTGGCCGGCAAGCACATGCGACCAAAGCACCAGCACACCACGAACACTAAGTCAAGAACCACCGGGTCGCCCAACCCGGCCCCGCCACTTTAAGTTGCTGCATGACCGGCTGCTCGCCAACCCGGCCCCGCCGGATTGCCGCCAGCCGACCCAGTGGGTGTTTTGCTCGCGCTCAATGTTTCGAAAGCCTAATTACTGCACGCTCCTCTCAAAGGCCGAACCCCTTGTCACGGACCGGAGCCTCGGCCGTAAGACTCGCGGGGGGGGGGGACCCAAAGGGGGAAAGTTGCAAGAAACGGCTCCAAAGACGAAAAGCAGGAGCACAGGCATCCATGAAGTTTTTGCACACCGCGGGTCGCCCGACCCGGCCTCGCCGCTTTAAGTTGCCGCACGACCGGCTGCTCGCCAACCCGGCCCCGCCGGGTTGCCGCCAGCCGGCCCAGTGGGTGTTTCGCTGGCGCTCAACGTTTTGAAAGCCTAAGTACTGCATGCTCTCCTCAAAGGCTGAACCCCTTGTCACGGACCGGAGCCTCGGCCGTCAGACTCGCGGGGGAAAAGCCCAGGAGGGGAAAGTGCAGGAAAACGGCTCGAAAAAATGAAAAGCAAAGGCGCAAACATTCACAAAGCTCATACATCATAAGTTCAGAAACAGGCCCAAGGCTAGAGTTCATTACACCCAGTTAACCCCCAGTGGGTGGGTGGACCTGTTACCTAACAGAAATTTTTACTAAGTTAAAAATCAGGCATTCCCGCCGCCGGATCGCGCAGCTCCCGGGTCCGCTGAGGTGCCGGTATCCTCCTCCCTGGCGTCCACGTTGCGGTAGACGTCCGTCTCCTCAGAGCTGCCCTCTGGGTCGTCCAGAAGCAGGCCGTAGTCGTCAGATGGCACGACACCACCATCTTCCGCCCGCTCCGGCTGGAACTCGTCATGGAAGGCGAACCCAGCGATGTAGCTGGCCCGGGCGGTGATCCGTCCGGCCTCCGCCTGCATCTGGTTTTCTGAGCCGACTCGCTGGCCCATCAACGCATCCAGCGCCAGGTCCAGATGCCAAGACATCGCAAACCTGAGCGCCATCTCGGCGCCGGCACGAGCGGCGGAAATCCGCCACTCATGAAGACAATCCGGGCCTGCCTCCAACCACCGCGCCAGCCGCGTGAAGCTGTTCGGCGCGACGGAACCCGGCTAGAGGGCCGCCTTCATCGCCACGCCGGTCTTAGAGAGCCACCCATCTGCTCGCTCAAGACTCGCAGACGGGCCTCGGCGGCGGTCACGATCTTCGGAAAGGTCCAGCCACCCGCGGGTCAGTCCCGGAGCCGACGATCCCCTGCGGGTCGCGCTGAAAGCGGACCGCCTCCTCCGCCAGCTGGCGCGTCTCCGGGAAGGCCCCTATCGAAAAGAAAAGCAAGTCAGAAGAAAGTCACTAAGGAAGAGAAGCCGGGGTCCCAACCCGGCAACAAAAAATACAAGGAAAGCACTTACTCGGGAAGAACTCTTCCAGGTGATGCGCTTCAAGCAACGTACCGCGCGCTCCCGGGCGATGGTGCGGTCACGCTCCTGGAGCGTCTTCTCCAGATCGGCGACCTTGGCAAGGGCTGCCTTCAGCTCGGCGTCCTTGTCCTCGGTCGCCTTCACGGCCTGCTCGCGACGCCGAGTCTCCTTCGCCGTGGCCACCAGCGCCTTCAGGCGCTCCACCTTGGCCTGAAGCTGTCCCTTGTCCTCGGCCACCTTGCCGTGTTGCTGGTCCGCCTCGGCAAGGGCCTGCTGCGCCTCCACAACCTTGGCGGCCTCCGCCTTGAGGCGCTCCACCTCGGCCTCAAGACGGCCCTTGTCGCCTCGGCAGGAGCAGCTGGCCGGCTTCGTTGAGCGCCCGCCGGGCTCCCGTCGTCTCCACCCTTGCCCTCTCCACCTCGGCCCCAAGCCGACCAGCGTCAGCAATGAGCCGGTCGTAGTGGAAGCCATCCCGAATCAGTCGGGTCCACCAGGACAGCACCTCGACTACAGGAAAAAGACTCAGAAACAAAGTACTACTTTAAAATTCGACCCAACTGCTACGCAGTTGGCCCGAATCTCGGGGGCTACACCCAGTGGGTGCGCTAGCGCGCCCCCACTAAAAAAGGGCACGCAAGAAAAGTACCTGCCGCGGCGCGGAGCTCCTCCTCCTTGGCGGCGAGCCGTTCCTTCAGACGCTGGTGCGTCTCAAGGAGACGGTTGAAGACGCCGACCCGGTAGGAGTCCGGTTGCTGCAGAAAGCAATGATCAATACAAGACAGCAAGTTAAGATTCGACCCAACTGCTACGCAGTTGGCCCGAATCTCGGGGGCTACACCCAGTGGGTGCGCTGGCGCGCCCCCACAAAGAAGAAGCAACGAAAAAAAGAAAGGCAGAATACAAGGGAAACTTACGAACACGACACGCTCCAGCTCCTGGGTCTGCTCGACCTCGGCCTAGGCGAAGGCCTGGATCCGGTCCGTCCGCCCTCGCAGGCGCCGGGTCACGGCGGCCATCAACGCCTCCTCCTGGGTTAGGGGCCCAAAGAAGACCTCGCTAGTCCCGCTCCGCGACGGCTGTGACCCGGCAACCCGGCGACCCCCAGGCCTGAGCACCAGGGCGTGCTCCCCCGCTGGCCGCCTCCCCTGAGGCCGGTGCCCCCTCCGGCGCCTTCTCCGGCACCAACGCTGGCTCGATGGCCGGAGTGGCTTGCGGCTCCACCACCGGCGGCGCCTCGCTCGTCGGCGTTCGAGCCGCCCCGCTGGCGCCTTCCGCGACGCCTCCCCCAACACGGCGTCACCGCCGCCTCCGTCGGCCCCCGCCCGCTCGACCACGTCGGTCCGCGGCGGGGTGTCGTCCCCAACGACCACGACCTCCCGGTCGAGGTCCATCACGTCCGCACGCCCGCCTTGGCCGTGCTCCCCCTTCGACGACGGCATGAAGACCGTCGCCGCCGCCACCGTCCTAGCTGGCATCTCCGGCCACGCCGGCTCCTCGCCGGCTCGCGCCCACGTCGCCGCTGCGCTAACCCAGGCCTGGGTCGACGTCGCCTCCAGCTCCGCCTTGGCCCGGTTCCGGTCCCACCAGGACAGGCCTTCGGCGTCGGCAAGGTCCAGACCGAGGTCCGAATCCGCTCGCTCCGCCACCTCGTCCAGGTCGACGGTGCCGGACCGGCTCCTCCGGAATGCGGCGCCCTCGACAGACACAGCATCCGCCGCCGCTAGCGCCAGCG
This sequence comes from Triticum aestivum, assembly GCF_018294505.1. NCBI lineage: Eukaryota > Viridiplantae > Streptophyta > Magnoliopsida > Poales > Poaceae > Triticum > Triticum aestivum. The sequence continues at coordinate 442,454,644 of NC_057799.1, forward strand.
AGATCGGTGACCTGAAACACAAGACAAAGTAAGTACGCAAAAGCCAAGCAGAGCTGCTCGGCCGCTCGGTTCAGGGCACTCACCCCGGCACCACCGGAACGACGGGCCTCGCCGCCCTCTCCTGCGGAGCAGCGCGCCTCCTCTTGGCGGGCGGCTTCGCACCCCCGGCCGGGTCCGCCGCGCACTTCACGGTCAGGGCCCGCGGCGCGACGCTGTCCTTCCCGTGCGGCCGCCTCGCCGTCGGCGCCCCCCAACACGACCCGGCTCCCCCGCGCGGCCGCATCCTCCACCCGGCGCCGCTACATCGACGGCTCACGTCAGCACCCCCAATGCCGTCCCACGACCGGCAACTCAAGAAGTAAAGACAAGACTCACCCGCTCGGCGCCCTAAACCCACGTCAGCGGTCGCCCCCTCACCTCCGCCATGGGCCTCGGGCTCCTCCGAGGCGACGCGCACCACAAATGCACCCGCGTCCGGTCGTAAGGATGCCGGATGGCATTCAGAAGCACCTCCCGCATCGCGTCAGGGCGAACAAGAAGATAAGCAGCAGCAAAATACGGAGACCAAGGACTCACCAACGGTGCCGGGTTCGCGTGGCTGTACGGGGCTTTCCCGTACTCCCAGTCACCCTGCAGGTTGGCCTTGGAGATGTCATTGACCCGGCGCGCAACCTGGTCCGCGCCCAGCCGCGTGTTCGCCACGCGGTTGGGGTCCTGGAGGCTGGTCATCTGACCGATGAGGTGGCTGCACTGCTGCAGCGGCAGCACTCGGCGGACGATGAAGGCGGTGATGAGGTCGGTGCTGGTGAGCCCCTCCCACTCCTTCATCACCGACACCCGCTCGCACAGGTTGAGCACCTCCTACGACGAATGCTTGGGGTAGTACCCCCAATTTTGCTTCTCCCTCGGCAGCGAGTTGACGAAGGGTGGCAAGTTGATGCGGTCCGCGCCAAGGTTGCGGACGTAGAAAAAAGAAATCGACCACTTCTTGGCAGAATCCTGCAGCGGCATCTTCGGGCAGTCAGCGCCCGACCGCTTGGAGATGACGGCGGCCCCACACTCGGACATCTCCCCGGCCCTCGGCCCCTGCTGCTTCAAGGAGAAGTGTACCCAGAGGTCGATCGAAGGCTCGATCCCCCAGGTACCCCTCACAAAGGGTGACGAAGCCCGACAGCTGCACGGTGGCGCCAGCGTCTAGATGATGGGGCTGGAGCCCGAAGAACTCCAGGAAGTCGCGGAAGAAGCCGCTCGCGGGAAGCCCGGACCGGCGCTTGAAGTGCAGGAAGAAGACCACGCGCTCCGTGCCCTCGGGCCGCGGCTCCCGCTCGCCCTGCGGAAGGCGCGCGGCGACCTCCGTCGCCCCCGGCAGGCGCCTGGTGGTGCGGAGGTAAGCGATGTCATCAAGGGTGACGGTCGAGCCCATCCACGAGCCCGACGGCAGCGCTATCGACGAAAGCACGGAAGAGAGAAGAAAGAAGAAGGTGGCTACGAAGCTCTCCTCAAAGCAATGGGCGTCGCGATCTGCGGCGGTCGCAAGAAGCAGAGGAAGGAGGACGAAGGCAGGGGCGCAAGCGAGAATGATTTTCGCCGCCCCCTCCTCGCCCCGATTTATAAGCCACAGTTCGAAACGTGGGGGAATGGGATCGTTTGCGCTCGCCTTTCCCACTTCCCCGCCATAACTGCGAATGAACGCGTGCAATAACTGTCTCCAGAATGGCAACCAACTTGCGGACACCGCAGTAAATCCGCGCGCGTGGGCCGAGGGCGCGGGCCCCAGCGTGTCGCCTTGTCCCGTCGCGCGTGTGGCCTGTCAGGCCCCTCCGGCTCATAGACGCCATGTGGCGCCCGCGCGAAGCCCAAAAGATTGCCTCAAAGATTCGGTGAACTCCTCGGTTTCCCGCCACTAGTGGGATGCCGCGATCCGGCTTCCGGAAGCCAGCACACAGTGGGTGTTGCCGGACCTAGCGGTCACAAAATTCGCCTCCTTCAAAGGGGGAAACTGCGAAGGCCCTCCCATCCAAAGACGGCGGACCTTCACAGCTTCGGGGACTACTGTCGGGGGGACGAACCCAGGGCAGGCAACGGAAACTGGATCCTTTTCAAAAACAACGGGGCCAGCATCGCCCCTCAAGCCGGCTCACGCTTGGCCGGGTCGCTCGACCCGGCCAAGCCCCTCGACCCCGCCTAATCCTCGACCCGGCCAGACTCCTCGATTTGGCCCCAACAACCAGCTCAAGGCAGCCGGACCCAGCACATCAAGACTTCTCCAACAAGCCAGCTCCTCCCTCGGCATGTTCTCCAACCCGACCAAGGGTCAGTGGCCGTCCCGTCCCAGCCGTACGATGGGACGAGTCTCCACCAACTGATGACCAAAGCCACAGTGCCCCGCCCATGCCTCTGGTCAGCCAAGCGTGGCAACAGTGCCCCCACCTACCCGCTGACCAGGGCCGACGTGGCAATAGTGCACCCGTCATCACTGATGACGCCAGCAAGCGGTGACCTAACGGAGCGCCACTGTAGCCGACCCGACTCGGCCACTCCCTGGCGATCGACAAGACAGCGCACCGTGCCCCTAGGCACGCGGGGCCCGCGCCCGGGGAACCCGGCGAGACCTGGCACCCGGCGGGTCCCAGCACCGGGTTCCTGGATACTGACAACCCGGCCCTACGGCCTTGTAACATTAACCTTGTACCCATGGGGGTTGACCTATAAAACCCCCCAGGAGCCCTCATGCATACGGGCGAACTCACTCACTCACTCACACACCTAGCAAGCAACGCCCGAGGAGAAGGAGTAGCCTAAGCCTTGGCCAACCCTCCTTCTTCCTCCATACAGCTCTAGGAGCAACCCTGTACTGATACCTATCAACTACACTCGGCAGGACTAGGGGTGTTATCTCTCCGGAGAGCCCCAAACCTGGGTATGTCTTGCGTCCCGCGCTCGCTCATGCCGACCTCGCCTCTAGAGCCCACCAGTGCCCTCGAGCCTCCTCCTATCTTTAGCCATCCCTTGGCATCTGCCGTGCGCCCACCACGACAAGGTTCTTTGTGTTGGATTGAATATTTTGAATCTGAAGTTGTTTGATGCATATCGTATAATTGACCCACGGATACTTGTGGTGATATTGGAGTATCTAGGTGACATTAGGGTTGATTGATGTGTGCCATATGGTGTTATTTCACTACGAACTCTAGGGTTGTTTGTGACACTTATAGGAATAGCTCAATGGATTGATCGGAAAGAATAACTTTGAGGTAGTTTCGTACCCTACAAGTAATTTCACCTTATGTTCTCCGCAATAGGTACTATGGAGTGACTTTTGTCACACGTTGAGGGATTACCATATGATCTAATTATGTTATCATTGTTGAGAGAACTTGCACTAGTGAAAGTATGAACCCTAGGCCTTGTTTCCAAGCATTGCAATTCCGTTTTGCTCACTTTTACTACTAGTTACCTTGCTGTTTTTATATTTTTAGATTACAAAAACCTATATCTACCAGGTATATTGCACTTGTATAACCATCTCTTCGCCAAACTAGTGCACCTATACAATTTACCATTGTATTGGGTGTGTTGGGGACACAAGAGACTCTTTGTTATTTGGTTGCAGGGTTGTTTGAGAGAGACCATCTTCATCCTACGCCTCCCATGGATTGATAAACCCTAGGTCACCCACTTGAGGGAAAATTGCTACTGTCCTACAAAACTCTGCGCTTGGAGGCCCAACACGAGTCTACAAGAAGAAGGTTGCATAGTAGATATCACGTACCCGACCCCAAGCCAGGTTCAATACGTACGATGTCGGTTCCCCAACTTCAAGGTGGGGGGCGGAGGGGTCGTCCAATGCATGCGCTCAAACTTTATTTGGTCTAACATGGCACACGTAGCAATAGTAAACCATCATGGTCAAGCCCTTCTCGTATGTTAGGTCAAAGGGATAGATTGTGTGGGCCCCCCTAATTATCGATCAAGGATGATATATATATAAATATACCTCGGGGCGGCGTCTATAAACAGCACAAGGGAGACATGCACTGGTACGCGTCGGTGCTATACAAACGGTTTTTTACCCCTTTCCGTGATGGCGTTTGGAACCGTCGCCAAGTGAGTGTGGGCGATAGGGGGTTCTTCCCACACGACCCAGAAACCTTCGGGATATGCCCTCCTAGCACACACACTCGGCATAATGAGGTCGTGTGCAACAGGCGAGCGCTCAAATACGATAATACGTACAGTAGAGCTAAAAATACAATTATACAGGCAAAATTGTTTTTGATCGCAAGTACACCCCATGCAGTTTGTCCCCGCTAAACGTTTCCGTTCGTATGTACATCCCACACAGTCGCTCCAAGGAAAACGTTTCCGTTCACAGGTACATCACACACAATTTTCCCCGTTAAATCGTTTGTGATGGCATTGCCATTGCACACGATATTAACAATTTTATCGTTTGCGTTATTGAATGCATCACACACGGTGCGTAGAAGAAATTGTGTGGCAAAGGTTGTCCATCACACACAGTTTTATGTGGTGAACGTTTGCGCAAGGTGGCCTAACGCAAACAGTTTTCAAGAGGATGTCGTGTGTGCAGTGGAGATTGATCGCACACGTAGCTAGAAACGTTTCTGATCTCCACGTCTATCACAGACGTTTCACTTTCGCAAAACGAGTGCGGTGTAATCCCTAATTAAATCCTAATTTAAAAATCACATGTTTTGAATTTGAAAGTAGGCAATCACTTATTTCATATCCAACCATGTTTATTACAAATATAGGTTCAACCACGAATGCATAATTCAATGCACAGGTACATATACTTAAGAACTACAGAAGCACCAAGTAAAGAATGATGAACCATAGTTGTACTAAAGACTGTAAAGAGAGAGGCGAAAGACATTCTGGTTGCTGGAGAAGGTGAAGCGAAATGCCCATATTGTGTCCTCCTCCATGCATAATGCGCGCATGACTCTAGGCCAACCCCTTGTGATGGCTGCCCGTCCATCCTTCACTGTCTTCATTACGACTTCTCGATGCTCATTGTAGTCTGGATGAAATACTTTAACCTTCATTGCGTGTCCACCAATCATGTACTTTGCGAGGTAATCTTGAGTGAACTCCTTCGGGAACCATTGCAAACGAAAAAGATTCAGATACTGTTGTCTAACAACTCATTATGGGCAGTAAAAAGAGAAGGCTGCAGAGTTTGTAGTTACCATCCTAAAGCTCACTGTTGTGTTGGATAGAGCATAAACAAATAATTTGCTTGCCACCATTCGTATCTTTTTGCTAATAATCCTTATGAGTTTCCTCACTTGATGCTTGTTCATGAATATCTCATTGCCCCATACGCAAAAAGGGTCGATGCATGGATCATTGCCAAGGGCATATGTACCTACAAGCAACAAGTCAATATTAGAAGCTAACAAGTGTCCAGGCCTTGATCTATATGCACTACATTATGGAATGACGGGGGGAGTACAAGCCCAGGGATGAAGCTAACCTCGGCGGAAAATGGTGGCCACTCCGTTGTTGTCCTGCATAAGTAGTGGAAAGGCATTTTAAGTACAGCAACCTTAACATCAAACAAATATAGAAAAGGTAAACAACATTATCTCCAAATGATAGCTTGAATGTGTTGGTTTCAGCATGCTGTTAAAGCAGATATAAAATGGAAGGCAATGTTACCGACAGCAGGCTTAATAGCCATCAAATATTGCAATTCAAACTGGTATTGTTGAAAATGAATAGAACATAGGTAATGCTTAAACATCACACTGGATAAATGTGTAAAAGTGAAATAAAGGGCATGTGTTAACTACACAAGGAATAACTGGAACCAAATATAGCCGTTCAAACTTGTACTGATGTAGTCGAGCGACACAATTCCGACTTGCACATAATGAACAACACATTGTGAATGACTGAAATAAACAAGGCATAAATGACCAGTATAACAACCAAATATAGCCATTGAAAACTGGACAGAGTCTCACTGCAACCAACCTAACAAGCAAATACAGATAAAGATGGCATATGCTTGAAAACTGGACAAATGCTCACTGCAACCAACCTAACAAGCAGATACAGATAAACAAGGCATCTGCTTGATACTAGACAAATGCTAAAAAAAGCAACCTAATAACCAAATACAGATAAACAAGGCATTTGCTTGATAACTGGACAAATGCTCACTGCAACCAAACTATGAACCAAATACATATAAACAAGGCATCCGCTTGATAACTAGAAAAATACTCGCTTCAACCAACCTAACAACCAAATACAGATAAACAAGGCATCTACTCACTATAAACAACCAAATATAGCCATTTGTGAAACTGAAATGGACAATTCATACTTAAACGTCCCATAGCCCTATTGAAAAATACATTTTTGCATAAGTGAAATAATTAAACACGGCACAGTTAAAGAACCACACAGCAAATGCTACTACAACAAAGGGTACGGTGTCGGTGTACAAAAGTAGGGGCTCTCCTTTTGACCCCTTTACTTGTGCACGGGCAGTCAGAGCCGCGTGCCACAGCCACACTCAACAGCGCAGAGGAGGGAAGCCGGAGAGAAGCCGAAGCACAAGACAGCCAAAACAACGCCAAGACCAGCAACACCAAAGGGCAAGAAAGCAAAATGGACTCCCCCGGCAAGGTCCCAACGCCAACGGAGTGAGCCGCCCTTGAGCCCAAGGGTTCCAACATCGCCAACAACTACAGTGGAACCAGGGCTCGGGAGGCACCTCCGTAGTGGCATGCAGATCTTTGTCAAGATCATGAACACGTGAGATCAGATGAAGACCAGAAGACAGCGACCCTCGGCGGGATCCTAGCCGAGGAAATCCACAAGACCCCCGGCAAGCGCCTTGCCGGGGACGGTTGCACGCCACGACAAGACCCTTGCTGAGCCTCCCGGCAAGACCCTTGCCGAGGGCGTCAGCGGGGCCACTGCCAGGCCTGCACCAGCCAAGTCTCGACCGCCGCTCGCATGCAGCTGCCAGCCCGACCAACTGGGCACCTGCGTGGCAACATGCAGCTTCCAAGCCAACTCGGCAAGCACCTGCGTGGCAGCATGCAGATCTTCGTGAAGACCCTACCACCGCGCCACCTCAGCTGCATGCCTGCCTACATGGCACCGCATGCATCGCTTTCCTGGGCGCGTGTCAAAGCGAGATGGAGAGGCGACGGATGGGACGGGCCTCGTTCCCGTCCCCGATAAAGCTAAGGGACACCTAAGCGATGCATTAAATGCGTCTTTTCCTGTAATATGGGCGATAATCTCGCAACACTGTAGACCCTTCCACCTCCTGTGTGCCACTGTGGCAGCCCCTTTCGACTATAAAAGGAGGCCCGTGGCATACTAGAGAGGGATTCGTCTCTTTTGGACTACGCAGCCACCATAGCTAGCTCGAGAGCTAAAGAACTTTCTCAAATACACAACAAAGCAGGACTAGGGTATTACGCACCTTTGCGGCCCGAACCTGGGTAAACTAATCATGTCTGGCTGTTGATCCTGCTCTTCTCAGAACCCCGCGCCCGCAACCGTAGTAGGGATTCCTGTGATCCCATAGGTGTCGTTTCCCACCGACATACGGGTTGGCAAGCTAGAAAAGGTAAGATTTGCTAATAGGTGATACATCTCCAAGATATCTATAATTTTTGATTGTTCCATGTTGTTATATTACCTGTGAGCTGCGGCAGTTCCAGTGGCCGTCCCACCGCACGTTCAAGCCCGACGTCAGCGAGAAGTACAACGGCAAGACCCATCCGTCGGAGTTCCTCAGCATCTACACCATCGCGATGCCAGCTGCTGGAGCTCGCGACGACAAGGTGCTCGCCAATTACTTCCCGTTGGCGCTGAAGCCCAACGTCATGTCTTGGTTGATGCACTTGCCGGTGGATTCCATTTCTTCTTGGTCGGACCTGTGTCATGAGTTCGTTGGTGCCTTCACTAGAGGCCACCAAGCTCACGGCCAGGCGAGTGATTTGCATATCATTCCCCAGAAGGATGGAGAAACCCTGCGCAAGTACATCCAGAGGTTCAGCCAGGTACAGTACAACATCCCCGATGTTCATCCCGCCGCCGTGATTAGCGCGTTCCATCAGAATGTGCGCAACCGCAAGATGCACGAAGAGCTGGCGATGAACAAGGTTAAGGATGTGGCCGAACTTTATGTTCTGGCCCATAGATGCGCCCCGGCTGAGGAGGGAAGGAAGTACCCCGGTGAGGACGCCGGCGTGGAAACCGACTCTACTGATGGAGACACCGCCGCCCTGACGAAGAAGGGACGGTGTCGCAACAAGAAACGCAAGGGCAAGGCCGTGCTTGCCGTCGAGGGATCCGACAACACCGGCGCCACCAAGAAGGCCAAGGCAGACGACCCCGGCAAGGAGATTGCCGGGTGCGCCGCCTGCCGGGCCTTGGCGGCTGCCGACAAGCCAGGGGGCTCCGACAAGCAGTACTGCAAGATCCACCTCACCAAAGGCCATGACCTCCAGAACTGCCGACAAGTCGAGCTGCTTGCTGAGAAGCAAAAGGCCGAGTATGAGAGGCGGGACAAGGAGAAGGGTCAGGATGGTGCCGAAGGATCCGGCAAGAAGCGTGGCGGCCAAGGAGGCCGCCGCGGCAAGGACAACCAACAAGAGCGGCCCACTCGGGGCTGCGACAAGAAGCAAGAAGACGACGATCATGACGAGGACGACGAGTCCGGCGAGCAAGAGTTTCAGAAGGCTACAGAGGCCATGTGCATCGATGGTGGCCCCTCGCTGCATACTTCTCACTGCCAGTTTAAACAGTGGGCGCATGAGATCACAGCAGCGGAGCCCTCATTCGACGCTCAGAAGCCGCTGAAGTGGTCCAGCACGCCCCTCATCTTTGACGCCGAGGACCACCCTGACAGCACAACTGCGGTTGGGTGTTTGCCGTTGTTGGTTTCACCAATGATACGCAACCTCAAGGTGAACAAGATGCTGGTTGACGGTGGGGCTGGTCTAAACTTGATCTCACCCCTTGTGATCAAAAGGCTGCAAATTCCTGATGGAGACCTCGAGGAAACGGGCACGTTTCAAGGGGTCAACCCGGGAAGGAGCCAGCCGAAAGGGGAGGTCACATTGCCTGTGACGTTTGGAGGCGAGTTGAACTACAGGACAGAGAGGATTGTCTTTGATGTAGCCGAGATCCCCTTGCCCTACAACGGGATCCTCGGCCGCCCGGCACTAGCCTAGTTCATGGCGGTGTCGCACTACGCCTACAACACGCTGAAGATGCCTGGGCCGATGAACATCATCACCATCCCATCTGACAAGAAGGACGCACTGATCTGCGCCGACCTACTCTACCAGGAAGCAGTTGCAATAGCAGCCGCCAAGGCACTTGCTCCTGCCGCTGAAGCCCCGGGAAGAAAGAAGAAGACCGGCGAGACCTCTTGCACCCACTCCGGCAAGCGCACCTCTTCGGAGTGTTGTACTACCGTCGAGGACGTGCCAGAGAGCCCCACCGGCAAGAGCAAGAAATCCAGAGCTGCACCACCAAAGACCTAGAAAGTGTCTGTCAAGGGGGGTGGCACGGGAGGGGCTTTCACCATAAGCTCCACCCTTGACAGCAAATAGGAAAGCGCGCTCCTCGCCTTCCTGCGGGCGAATGTCGACGTGTTTGCTTGGCAAGCATCCGACATCCCCGGCGTTCCCAGGGAGGTGATTGATCACCATCTTGTTGTTTGTCCTCATGCACGGCCCGTCAAGCAGAAGGTCAGGAAGCAAGCTTTGGAACGACAGGAGTTCATCACAGAGGAGATCAGGAAATTGGAAGCGGCAGGTTTGGTGAGAGGAGTGCTCCATCCGACGTGGTTGGCCAATCCGGTGGTGGTGCGCAAGGCAAATGGGAAGTGGAGACTGTGTATTGACTAAACAGATATCAATAAGGCTTGTCCTAAAGACCCCTTCCCGTTGCCGCGCATGGACCAGATTGTTGACTCCACGGCCCACCACCAGATCTTCATGACAAAAGAAGACGAAGAGAAGACAACATTCATCACCCCATGTGGTACGTACTGCTTTTTATGGATGCCTTTTGGGTTGAAGAGTGCTGGTTCAACATTTGCAAGGGCAGTCCAAATTGGTTTTGAACCCTAGCTGCATAGAAATATGGAAGCCTATATGGATGACATAGTGGTCAAAACCAAGGACAGGGCAACCCTTGTACAAGACTTAGAAGAGACGTTTGCCAACCTACGCAAGATCAACCTCAAGCTGAACCATGAGAAGTGTGTCTTTGGCGTTCCATCTGGAAAACTTCTCGGGTTCTTTGTGTCGCAGCGCGGGATCGAGGCAAACCCGGACAAGATCAAGGCTATTGAGCAGATTGAGGCACCCAAGTGGATAAAGGATGTGCGCCGGCACACTGGCTGCGTTGTCGCCATGAGCAGATTCATCTCCAAGTCCGCCGAGCGTGCCCTTCCCTTTTTCAAAATCCTGAAGAAGGCAGGTCCAATGGAGTGGACCCCAGAAGCCGAGGCAGCGTTGCAGGATCTGAAGAAATACCTTTCCTCTACGCCAATATTGGTTGCGCCTAAACCACAAGAGCCGTTGCTGCTGTACGTGGCGGCGACGAATCAACTGGTCAGTGCCGCACTAGTGGCGCAGAGGGAGGTCAACGAAGAGGCAGTGGCCACGGCAGGACCGGCGGATGGCAAGTCAGAGATTCCTCCGGCAGGGCCTGGTGCCGGCAAGGCGAGGCCCCCGCAGAGTCTGACGCCATCGGGACAGGGCCCGCGCAGCCATGTGAAGTGGTGCAGAAGAAGATGATCATGCAGCACCCGGTTTACTTTGTCAGCTCCCTCTTGCAGGGGGCTAGGTCAAGGTACTCCGGTGTGCAGAAATTGCTCTTCGGCCTCCTCATGGCCTCGAGGAAGCTGCGTCATTACTTCCAAGCCCACGAGATCACTGTCGTCACCCGCCTCCCATTGCAACGGATACTGCACAACCCAGACGCAACCGAAAGGATTGTGGAGTGGACCTTGGAGTTATCGAGCTTCGGTTTGAAGTTTGAAAGTACTTCGACAATCCAGAGCAGAGTCTTGGCGGAGTTCATTGCAGAGTGGACCTCAACGCCTGACGAGGAAATCCAGGAGACCACTCTCCCCGGCAAGGAAGCGAGTCGCAACTGGATCATGTACTTTGACGGGGCTTTCTCACTTCAAGGCGCCGGTGCTGGTGTGCTGCTCGTTGCACCCACCGGAGAGCACCTCAAGTATGTGATCCAGATGCACTTTCCCAGGGAGATGTCCACAAACAACACTGCTAAGTACGAGGGTGTAACGCCCACGATGCGGCTATATCTCCCACGTGTCGAGGCACGACTTAGAGGCATAACCGCATAGTGGTTTTGTCGCAAGAAGGGTCATCTTCACACAATCCCATGTAATGAACAAGAATGGGATAAAGAGTTGGCTTACAATCGCCACTTCACACAATACATAAATATCATCATACATCATCCAAAATACAAACATATAGACCGACTACGGTCAAAATCCAGATGAAAATAAGACAACCCCAAATGCTAGATCCCCGATCGTCCCAACTGGGCTCCACTACTGATCATCAGGAAAAGACACATAGTAACGACCACGTTCCTCGTCGAACTCCCACTTGAGATTGACGCCATCGTCTGCACTGGCATCATCGGCACCTGCAACTGTTTGGAAGTATCTGTGAGTCACGGGGACTCAGCAATCTCACACCCGCGAGATCAAGACTATTTGAGCTTGTAGGAAAGGGTGGTGCAAAGAGGTGGAGCTGCAGCGGCAAAAGCATATATGGTGGCTAACTTGCGCAAATGAGAGCGAGAAGAGAAGCAATGGAGCGGACGTCATCTAGCAATGACCAAGAAGAGGTCCTGAACACCTACTTACGTCATACATAACACAGACCGTGTTCACTTCCCGGACTCCGCCGAGAAGAGACCATCACGGCTACACACACACTTGGTGTATTTTAATAGGGTCAAGTGACAAGTTATCTACAACCGGACATTAACAAATTCCCATCTGCCACATAACCGCGGGCATGGCTTTCGAAAGATAATACCCTGCAGGGGTGTCCCAACTTAGCCCATCATAAGCTCTCACGGTCAACGAAGGATAAACCTTCTCCCGGAAAGACCCGATCAGTCTCGGAATCCCGGTTTACAAGACATCTCGACAATGGTAAAACAAGACCAGCAAAGCCGCCCGAATGTGCCGACAAATCCCGATAGGAGCTGCACATATCTCGTTCTCAGGGCACACCGGATAAGTCAAGCTACGAGTAAAACCAGACCTCGAGTTTCCCCGAGGTGGCCCCGCAGGCTGCTCGGTTCGGACCAACACTCGAAGGAGCACTGGCCCGGGGGGGTTAAAATAAGATGACCCTCGGGCTCGCGAAAACCCGGGGGAAAAAGGCTTAGGTAGCAACTGGTAAAACCAAGGTTGGGCCATGCTGGAGGAGTTTTATTCAAGGCGAACTGTCAAGGGGGTCCCATAAATCACCCGACCGTGTAAGGAACGCAAACTCAAGGAACATAATCCCGGTATAACAGTAACTAGGGCGGCAAGAGTGGAACAAAACACCAGGCATAAGGCCGAGCCTTCCACCCTTTACCAAAATATATAGATGCATTAATTAAATAAGAGATATTGTGATATCCCAACATATCCATGTTCCGACACGGAACAAACTTCAACTTCACCTGCAACTAGCAACGCTATAAGAGGGGCTGAGCAAAAGCGGTAACATAGCCAAACAACGTTTGCTAGGAAAGGATGGTTAGGGGCTGACATGGCTGAAATAGGAGACATGATATAGCAAGAGATAGGTAGCGAGCATGGCAATAGAGCGAACAACTAGCATAGCAAAGATAGAAGTGATTTCGAGGGGTGGTCATCTTGCCTGCAAGGTTCTCAGAGTTGTCGAAAACTTGATCCTCGTAAGCGTACTCGACAGGTTCCTCGTTCACGAACTCGTCTCCCGGCTCTACCCAAGACAAGAACACAAACAAACGGAACCACAATCAACAACGAGAAATGCGCAAACAACATGATGCAAGACATGTATGATATGCAAGTTATGATATGCGATGCATATGCGTGCTCCGGAAGGAAAATGATGAACATGGCAGTAACTTGACAAACCAAGCATGCCACTGGAAAGATGAGATGATTTCGGTCGAAATCGATATAAAGATCACCGGAATCGGATGCACGGTTTGCAAATGGCGAGCAAAACAAGAATGACAATAATCTGCGATAACCAGCAAGATAGCACTTAAAATGCAACAAGTAGCAATGCTACAGCATCCCAACATAGCAACAAAGCACATGGCAGTAATCTACAGGAGATGCTTGACAAAAGATGAACACTGAGCTACTGCTAGTTCATAACATATCAAGCTCAAACAAGCATGGCAAAAGTGCAAAAGATTACAGGTTCACAGACTTAGTGAAAAACTGGACATGGCAGAAATCAGCATCAGGTAGCAATATTCAGAGCACGAAATCAACATGCTACAGGAACTTAACATAGCAAAACAAGGCATGGTAGTGTTCTACTAAATGCGCATGACAAAAATCCCTTACTGACCATAAGCCAAAAAGGACCAGAAGAACTGATGGCAAGCATGTAAACATAGCAAGTTTCGTTATCAGGTTTCAGACTTAGCAGAAAACAGAGCATGGCATAAATATTAATATGTAGGCCTCTTTGTGAGCTTGATGCACTCACTACAGAGCAACGCATGACAAACCAAGCATACCTACAGCAAGATGGCATGTTTATGAAGCTATCCATGGTAAGAACAATTGCATAGCATATATGGATCAACTACAATAAGCTTGGCAAGATTGAAAATCATGTTAAGAATCTGCCAGAAATATTTTATAGCAAAAGTAGGGCAAGATTGAGTCATGCTATGGTACTCTAAAATTGCAAAACATTGCAGGAATGGATCAATTACAACTATATCTACAAAACATCCTTACTGAACATCTCCAAAATATGCATGGATCTCTCTCTAGCATCAAGTTTATATGGCAACAAAATTACAGCAGACAAGGACTTGGAGAAATCAGTGTCCCTGAAATCAGAAATATTACGGGGCCTACTTTGCATGCTTGTGCTAGTCACCACAAAGATCACAAAAATACATGGACTATACCACTGGAAAGATGGCATGGCATACTTCAAAACACATGTAGAGCTCATGCTCAAAAAAATGCACAGAATAAATGATACAAAAAAGACAAATCTCCAAGTTCTGTCAAGAACCAGAGAATTAACAGCAACTAGCCCTCTTCCAACGAAGATTTGGGCATCAAGATGACTTCTAATGAAAATGATGCAATTGAACAAAATGAAGAGCATCACGAGACGAACAATTTGACATATTATACGCGCGAATTGGAGCTACATGCAAGAAGTTATCGCATCGGGAACAGAGCAAGAAACTGATAATATTTTCAGACTTAGAAGAAAAGAGGGGGGCTCGGGTCAACCTTCTCCGTTGACCCAGATCGGATCGGGGCCGGCTCGGGCACGGGCTCGTGGTGGTCGGGCGCTGCTCGCCGGCGGAGAAGGGAGCGGCGCCGGCGCGGGCAGCCGGAGGCGAGGCCGGAGGGAGGAGGCGGCGGGGCCGGCGGCGCCGGAGGAGGAGGCCGGCGACGGGCTGGCGCGGCGTGGGGCGGCGCGGACAGGCGGCGGCGGGGCGGGCGAGCGCGGCGGCGGCGCGGCACGGCGGCGGCGCACGGGCACGGCGGCGGGGCGGGCGAGCGCGGCGGCGGGGAACGGGCCGGCGGGCCCGCGGCGGGCTCGCGGGCCGGCGCGGTGGAAGAGGCGGCGGCGACACGTGTCGCGCTCCGGTTGGCCGGGCGCGCGGCGGACGTTGTCCGGCGGCGGCTGGACGCGTCCGCCCGCGGAGAGGGGAAATTAGGGTTTCGACTGCAGTTTCGTTTTTCGGGATGCCCACTCATTTATAGGTAGAGGGAGGTAGGAGACTCCAAATGAGGTGCGGTTTTCGCCCACACGATCGTGATCGAACGACCTAGAGCATGGAAGAGAGTTTGGTGGGCTTTGGGCTGGTTTTGGAGGGGGGTTTTGCTGGACACTCAAATGGACTTTGCGGAGGCCCGGTTAACCGTTGGAGTACCAAACGACCTCCGAATGGAACAAAACTTGACCGGTAGACTCCGGGTGGTATATTAAGACCACTTGACAAGCCTCGGTCCATTCCGAGAAAGTTTGACACACGCACACGAAAGAAAACAAGAGGGGTGCACCGGAGGAGATAGGAGCGCCGGATTGGAAAACGGACAACGGGGAAAATGCTCGGATGCATGAGACGAACATGTATGCGAATGCAATGCACATGATGACATGATATGAAAATGCATGACATGACAAAATACAAAACGAAAGACAAAACCCGACAACGGAGGGAAAACATATCACATAGCCGGAAATGGCAAGAGTCGGAGTTACAAATATGGCAAGTTACATGCTGGGTGTTACAGAGGGGCTGCTTGACGGTCTTAGGATCGCGGCAGACCTCGGGGTTAAGAAACTCATCATCAGGGGTGACTCACAGCTTGTCGTCAGACAAGTCAACAAAGATTATCAGAGCCCGTTGATGGAGGCCTACGTAGATGAGGTGAGGAAGCTGGAGGAGCGCTTTGACGGTATACAAGTGGAGCACGTTCCCCGAGCGGAGAACGGCATCGCCGATTACCTGTCAAAGCGTGCTGCATTCAAGCTACCTGTGGAACCAGGTACCTTTTTGCTTCGGCTAACTCAACCATCCGTCGAACCATCAATGGAGCAGAACAAGCAGAGGAAATCAGGCCCGGGCAAGTACTTTCCCGCTGAGCCCCCAGGGGCCGCCGGCAAGGGTGCTGCCGTGGATTCTGAGCCTGCCGAGGAGCGACTGACTCCGGCCGGCCGTCAAGCCCTGGCCATAGAGACAACCGCTCCCATGGCAGAAGAGATGCCTTTGGTCCTTGCCGTCGAGCCCCAGGCTCCAGCATGGGCACAGCATACCGTCCGATTCCTCCAAACAGGGGAGCTTCCTGAGGAGCAGGAAGAAGCGGAGAAAGTAGCCCGTTGGTCTGCTATGTATCAGTTCGTCAACAACGTCCTGTACAGGAAGAGACCTAACGGTGTGAAATTAAAGTGCATTCCCTGGGAGGAAGGACTAGAGCTGTTGGCGGAGATACACGGAGGCATATGTGGCTCCCACATAGGGTCGAGGACCCTTGCCGGCAAGGCGTTCCGGTAGGGTTTCTTCTGGCCCACTGCCCTCCAGGATGCAACAGCACTAGTAACCAAGTGAGAAGCATGTCAGTTCCATTCAAAGAAGCTTCATCAACCAGCTCAAGCCCTTCAAACAATTCCTCTCTCCTGGCCATTTTCGGTATGGGGGCTCGACATACTGGGCCCCTTCCCCCGTGCTGTCAAGGGCTTTGAGTACTTGTATGTTGCAATCGACAAGTTCACAAAGTGGCCGGAGGTGGAAGCAGTGAGGAAGGTGACAGCACAGTCAACCGTCAAGTTCTTCAAGGGACTAGTCTGCCATTTTGGTGTGCCGAACAGAGTCATCACCGACAACGGCACGCAGTTCACAAGCCGCACCTTCATGCAATACATCCGAGACCCCGGCAGTAAGGTCTGTTTCGCCTCCGTGGCATACCCACGGAGCAACGGCCAGGCGGAGAGGGCAAATGCTGAAGTGTTGCGAGGCCTGAGGACAAAGACTTTTGACAAGCTGCGCAAGAGCGGAAGGCGCTGGGTTGATGAGTTGCCGGCGGTTCTTTGGTCGATCAGGACGACGCCAAATCGAGCCACCGGCCAGACACCCTTTGCCCTGGTATACGGGGCAGAAGTAGTTCTCCCCACGGAACTCATATACGGGTCACCTCGAGTGCACGCTTACGACGAGCTTGAGCAAGAGCAATTGCGGCAAGATGACGCAACGCTCCTTGAGGAAGATCGTCTTTGGGCGGCTGTGAGAGAAGCACGCTACCAGCAAGCCTTGCGCCGCTACCATAGCCGCAAGGTTCATGCCCGAAGTTTTGAGGAAGGCGCCCTTGTTCTTCGGCGCGTTCAGTCGGCCAAGAATTCCAACAAGTTGATGCCAAAGTGGGAAGGCCCTTATCGGGTAATACGAGTCACCAGGCCCGGTGCAATCCGCCTGGAGACCGAAGATGCTGTCCCAGTGAGCAATTCCTAGAACATCGAGCATCTTCACAAGTTTTACCCATAAGGCGCGGCTTGCTGGGGCCCCCGGCAAGCCACCTTTTGTGCAAGCTTTGCCGACAAGGCATGTAACCCTCTGTACAAAGTCAGGTGCAGACCCTGAGCATAAATAAACGAAGCGCTGGCGCCCTAAGTTATAGCATGCATGCTAGGTTAAGTCTCTCCCTCGGTTAGGGTTAGTAGTGCTTAGCGGCGACTAACCCCTAGCCTAGAGGTCAAGTGTGCGTCTTTCTGTTCTCTTTGGTTCGCAGGGCACGTGGACACTTCTGCTGAGCCACTTGGGAAAAAGAGAACGAACCGGCTTTCCAGCCCCGGCAGGCCAAGACTGCCGGGGGCTGAAGATACAAGAGTCCAACCACGGCAAGCCAAGGTTGCCGGGGGCTGCGGATTCAGATAAGTCTTTCATCCCCTGTTATGCATTTCTGTATGGAACTGGGACATATGAAACCTCGTTTATATTCTTAAACCACCATGCTCCCCTTTTCCTGTACCCAAGAGCTATCCCCTGGGTCAGAACTTGGTAGTAGTCGCGGTGGCAAGAAAATGAACGAGGGGCCTAACTCTACTTCACCCCTGCCTCCGCCAAGAGCGAGAGGATGGTCGACTGAAGTGGGGGGGACGGCAAGGCCTGTTGCTGGGTGACAATGTTTATCTTAAAAATAACAAGGATTCGTTCCTTGGCGTGGGCCTCGCTCGCGCACAAAGAACCCGGCAAGCACCCCTTTTTCATTAAAAAAAATCCCATACAGGTACAGTTCGCACGGAATAAAAAAACATGAGCAAGGGGATTACAAGTTTGAAATCTAACAAGTGCCCGCAGGCTTACAAACTAAAAAGAGATAAAATGCCCGTAATCCCTTTATTGTCCCTCTCCTAAGAAGATGGAACAAGCCAGCAGGAGGGCAAAAAGAGCGCCTAGGCGAGGTGCGAGGAGCAGAAGGCTGGAAGATGAAGCAGCGGGCCGCCAATACGCGACGAAGGCGTCGGTGCCCGCGTACTCCGATTTGACGGCCGCCACCCACCTTCTTCACCTTCTCTGGCCCTCCTACGCCAGTCGCCCAAGGAGACGACGGGGAGCGCCCCGATGGAGAGCTTGGCAAGGAAGCCCCTCGGTAGGGCGCGTGGCCGAGGAAGGAGCAACATGGTCAGTCAAAGTCGGAGTCGGCATCCTGCCACTCAACTCCCTCGTCGTCGCTCTCGCTGTCCTGCTCGTCACTCCCGCTCGAGGAGGAATCTTCATCATCGGAGAAGCTCTCCACGCAGCACTTCAGGCGAGTTCCAAGATCTCCGAAGACCTTGACGGAGAGCAGGCCACCCTCCACTAACTTGAAGTAGAGGACGTGCCCCGCCGTCAGGCTGTGGATGCGAGCGAACGTCTTCCATCCACGGCGAAGGTACATGACCTGAGGGGCGGGGAAGTCGACGTTGACCCGCGTGCCGCCATTCCCACAACCCCTCATGTGCAATCTGAGGGTCTGGGGCAGGTCACGATCCATCTCCCGAGCAAACAGGGTAGGAAGACGAAGACGACGACGCGGTGGCCGGCGCAACCTAATGAAGAACTCACAGGGCTGGTCCCCGACGTGGCCCTCCGTCGGGAGGGGCACCGCTGGCGGAGGCGGGGCCGATGCGCCGCCCCATCCACCTCTTCCCCGAGCACCGTGGCGACCTCGGCCTCGCCCCCTCCCCCTTCCTCTCATGGAAGGCTCCGCCGCCACGAGATCTTGGGAAGGAGGGACGCGCTATCGAGCAGCAACCCTCGCTGCCACTGTTGAAGGGCCAGCACTCCCTCTCGCCATGGCAGATGGAAGAAAGAAGCAGAAGAAGAAGGAGATGGATGATGGGAGAATATGGGATGCCGTCCCCCTCCCCCTCTTATAAAGGGGCGGAGTCAGGGCTCGGCCGCCCCATTCGACCAATCCAGTCAGCAGGGGCGCAGGGAATCAGGACCGACCCGCTGCCCCACTCAGCGACGGCCCGGTTTCCCGCCTCCACCGCCTGCCACCTGCATGGAGGACACATGGCGAGCAACAGAACCGAGGGGACGGGTGAGGCGACCGTTCCCCACCCCGTGATCATGGGGCACAGATGCCTTGAAGGCCGCGACCCAGGTCCGCCTGAGTAAATGAGCCGCGCCTCTGCGCCTCCCTCTTTCCTGGGGAAGGCGCGAGCCGCCCCTTTACCACGATGTGATGCATGCGTGCGGAATCTGCCCCACGCATGACCCCCACGTCACGCACGATCCTCCACATCGCGCGTTCAACGCGGGTCATGGGGGAGCGCAGCGGATGAAACAGTTACTGCGGTAAAATCTGCCCCACCTGCCCGCGCACCGTTTTGGGCCTAGCCCAACAACGCGTCGCGCTTATGTGTGGCCTAGGCCCGGGGGCTCCTGTCGGTGTACAAAGGTAGGGGCTCACCTTTTGAAACCTTTACTTGTGCACGGGCAGTCAGAGCCGCGTGCCACGGCCACACTCAGCAGGGCAGAGGAGGGAAGCCGGAGAGAAGCCGAAGCACAAGACAACCAAAACAATGCCAAGACCAGCAACACCAAAGGGCAAGAAAGCAAGGTGGACTCCCCCGGAAAGATCCTTGCCGGGGCAGCCTCCGCGGCCCCGACAAGAGACTTGCCGGGGCAACTTGCCCAACGCCAACGGAGTGAGCCGTCCTTGAGCCCAAGGGTTCCAACATCGCCAACAACTACATTGGAACCAGGGCTCAGGAGGCACCTCCATAGTGGCATGCAGATCTTTGTCAAGATCATGAACATGTGAGATCAGATGAAGACCAGAAGACGGCGACCCTCGGCGGGATCCTAACCGAGGAAATCCACAAGACCCCCGGCAAGCGCCTTGCCGGGGACGGCTGCACGCCACGGCGAGATCCTTGTCGGGCCTCCCGGCAAGACCCTTGCCGAGGGCGTCAGCGGGGCCACTGCCAGGCCCGCACCAGCCAAGTATCCACCGCCGCTCGCATGCAGCTGCCAGCCCGAGCAGCTGGGCAAGCACCTGCGTGGCAACATGCAGCTTCCAAGCCAACTCGGCAAGCACCTGCGTGGCGGCATGCAGATCTTCGTGAAGACCCTACCACCACGCCACCTTAGCTGCTTGCCTGCCTACATGGCACCGCACGCATCACTGGCCTGGGCGCGTGTCAAAGCGACACGGAGCGGCGACGGACGGGACGGGCCTCGTTCCCGTCCCTGATAAAGCTAAGGGACACCTAAGCGATGCATTAAATGCGTCTTGTCCTGTAATATGGGCGATAAGCTCGCAGCACTGTAGACCTTTCCACCTCCCGTGTGCCACTGTGGCAGCCCCTTTCGACTATAAAAGGAGGCCCATGGCATACAGGAGAGGGATTCGGCTCTTGTGGACTACGCAACCACCATAGCTAGTTCAAGAGCTCAAGAACTCTCTCAAATACACACCAAAGCAGGACTAGGGTATTACACACCTTTGCGGCCCAAACCTGGGTAAACGAATCGTGTCTGACTGTTGATCCTGCTCTCCTCACAACCCCGCGCCCCGTAACCGTAGTAGGGATTCCTGTGATCCCATAGGTGTCGTTTCCCACCGACATACGGGTTGGCAAGCTAGAAAAGGTAAGATTTGCTAATAGGTGATACGTCTGCAACGTATCTATAATTTTTGATTGTTCCATGCTGTTATATTATCAATCTTGGATGTTTTATAATCACTTTATAGTCATTTTATATCTGGTATTAACCTATTGACATAGTGCCAAGTGCCAATTGTTGTTTTCTGCATGTTTTTTACATCGCAGGAAATCAATATTAGACGGAGTCCAAATGCAATGAAACTTCACGAAGATTTTTTGTGGACCAGAAGACACCTAATGGGCCAAGGCTGTAGTCGGCGTTCTGGGAATGGGGGTCCCCAGACTTGCCTGCCCGCGGCCCACGGCGTGGCGCTGCTAGCGGGCCTGTACGACCCATCTTCATCAACAAGGCATTCAAGACCCTCGCGAGGGGCCAAGCCTCGCGAGGCAGACGACACAAGACCTCCTCAGGAGCGGCCTCGTCAGGTTGGCTCACGAGGGGCGGAGAGATCAAGGCAAGGCAAACCTCGCGAGACTCCCGTGACGTGAGCCATGACGAATAAGACCAGGCGGGCGCCAGGTGGGCGCCAGCGCGCGCAGCATCCTTGCTTCCTCTTTGGTGCTAAGGAGGCAAGCGTAGGCGCGGAGTACCGAGGCATCAAGCAAAGGTTTCCATATCAGTGCAACGAGACCAAGACCAGCAGGACAGCAGGACGGAGGTCACCATGGAGTCCAAGACGGCGTCACCACTAAAGCCTTTCGCAGGCGAAGACCGCTTTTGTCAGGATAAGCTGTACTAGCTGTCCCCTTTCAAATTGGCCGTTGTTGGCTCCCTTCCCGCTCAATATTTGGGAAGATGACTAGGGCCTATATAAGTAGAACTAGCCACCACAGTAGGGGGAGATCGGAAAAAGACCCGAGAGATCCAATCTGTAGCCAACACTTAGCCACACACCGAGCACAAGAACACCTCAACCTCTGGAGGCTGTTCTTCCCCCTGTACTGTTCATCATCAGCCCAAGAGGCAATCATCCACCACCACACTGGAGTAGGGTATCACACCACAACGGTGGCCCAAACCAGTATAAATCTTGTGTCTTTTGTGTTGTGAGTTCGTCGAGTTCGTCCGCGGGATCTTAGCGAGCTAGGCCGTGGATCGGTAGGGAGAAAACCTTCGCGCGCACCCCAGTGCTCGAACCTTGAGGGTTTTGCCGGAACCCGAGGTCCGACAGCTGTGCCTGGGGGTGCTCCGAGGAGAGCACAACCCACGAGGGCGCGCCAGGAGGCCCAGGCGCGCCCTGGTGGGTTGTGCCCACCTCGGGTGCCCCCGGACCGCCTCTTTGCTCTATAAATACCCCAATATTCCCAAAACCCTAGGGGAGTTGACAAAAATCAATTCCAGCCGCCGCAGAGTCCAGAACCACTAGATCCAATCTAGACACCATCACGGATGGGGTTCACCACCTCCATTGGTGCCTCTCCGATGATGCGTGAGTAGTTTTTTGTAGACCTTCGGGTCCGTAGTTAGTAGCTAGATGGCTTCCTCTCTCTTTCACTGAATTTGCAATACAATGGTCTCTTGGAGATCCATATGATGTAACTCTTTTTGCGGTGTGTTTGTTGGGATCTGATGAACTTTGATTTTATGATCAGTTATATCTTTTTATATCCATGAAAGTATTTTATTTTCTTTGATCTTTTTTATGCATGATTGCTTATAGCCTCGTATTTCTTCTCCGATATTTGGGTTTTTTTTTTGCCAACTTGATCTATTTATCTTGCAATGGGAAGAGGTGCTTTGTAGTGGGTTCGATCTTACGTTGCTTGATCCCAGTGACAGAAGGGGAACCGACACATATGTATCATAGCTACTAAGGATAAAACATGGGGTCTATCTCTACATAGATAGATCTTGTCTACATCATGTCATCGTTCTTATTGCATTACTTCGTTTCTTCATGAACTTAATACGCTAGATGCATGCTGGATAGCGGTCGATGTGTGGAGTAATAGTAGTAGATGCAGGCAGGAGTCGGTCTACTAATCTTGGACGTGATGCCTATATAATGATCATTGCCTGGATATCGTCATGATTATTTGAAGTTCTATCAATTGCCCAACAGTAATTTGTTTACCCACAATTTGCTATTTTTCTCGAGAGAAGCCACTAGTGAAACCTACGACCCCCGGGTCTCTTTCTCATATATTTGCCTTTGCGATCTACTTTTCCTTTGCATTTATTTTCAGATCTGTTAAATCAAAAATACAAAAATACCTTGCTGCGTTTTATTTTATTTGTGATCTATTTATTCAATCTACTACAACTTTTTCCCGTCCGCGCACCATCTCTGGCGCCGTTACCCGAAAGGGATTGATAACCCCTTTAACACGTCGGGTTGGGAGTGGTTGTTATTTGTGTGCAGGGGTTGTTTACGTTGTGTTGCTTGGTTCTCCTATTGGTTCGATAACCTTGGTTTCTTCACTGAGGGAAATACCTACCATCGCTGTGCTGCATCATCCCTTCCTCTTAGGGGAAATACTGACGTAGTCCTAGCAGACATCAAAAGGAATTTCTGGTGCCGTTGCTAGGGAGGATCTTCAACATATACCAGGTTCCTAATCACAAATCTCATCTCCTCGCAATTTACATTATTTTCCCTTTGCCTCTCGTTTTCCTCTCCCCCACTTCACAAAAATTTACCGTTTTATTCGCTCTCTTTTTCGTTCACCTTTTTCTGGTCGGATCTGTTTTTGTGTGCAATCTTGTTTGCCGTTATTATCATTATGGATAGTTCTTCCTATATTGCTTGCACTCCCGAGAATGAGGTTCTCAACTTTAAACAAAGGGGAGGAGAAAATTTAAAAGATGCTTGGTACAGAATTCGCAATGCTCATAATTGATCTATTGGAAAGTAATCTACTGTTGTTCTTCTTCATTATTTTTATGTGGGCATCACCACTTGGTATAGATTCGTCCTTGATACGATTACCGGTGGAAATTTCTTGATGTGTCCCTCTCTTGATGCTGTCGGATCATGGGTTGCGGCAAAACCCTCAAGGTTCGAACACTGGGGTGCGCACGAAGATCTCCCCCCTACCGATCCACGTCCTAGCTTTGCTAAGATCTCAAGGGCTAACTCGATGAACTCGCAACACAAGGGACATAAGATTTATACTGGTTCGGGCCACCGTTGTGGTGTAGTACCCTACTATAGTGTGGTGTGGTGGATTGTCTCTCGGGCTGAGGATGAACAATACAAGGGGAAGAACAGCCTCCTGGGGTCGAGGTGTTCTTGTGCTTGGTGTGTGGCTAAGGATCAGCTAAAGATCAGATGAGATGCCTCTCCATCAGTTTCCCCTACGGTGGTGGCTAGTTCTACTTATATAGGCCCTGGTCCTCTCCCCGAATATTGAGCGGGAAGGGAGCCAACAATGGCCAATTTGAAAGGGGACAGCTAGTACAGCTTATCTTGACAAAAGCAGTCTTCGCCAGCAAAAGGCTCTGGCGATGACGCCGCCTTGGGCTCCATGGTGACCTCCGTCTTGCTGTCCTGCTGGTTTTGGTCTCGTTGCATAGATATGGAAACCTTTGCTTGGCGCCTTGGTACTCCGCGCCTGCGCTTGCCTCCTTAGCACCAAAGAGGAAACAAGTACATTGTGCGTGCTAGCGCCTGCCTGGCGCCCGCCTGATCTCGATCGTCATGGCTCACGTCACGAGAACCTCACGAGGTTTGCCTTGCCTTCATCTCTCTGCCCCTCGCGAGCCTGCCTGGTGAGGCCGCTCCTGAGGAGGTATTGCGTCGTCCGCCTCGCGAGGCTTGTCCCCTCGCGAGGGTCTTGAGCGCTTGTTGGTGAAGATGGGCCGTACGAGCCCACTCGCAGCGCCACGCCATGGGCCGCAGGCAGGCAAGTCTGGGGACCCCCGTTCCCAGAACGCCGACAGTAGACCCCAGGCCCAAGGCGCGCTCGGGCTTGGCTTCGAGGCGAAGCCAAAGGTCAAGTGCGGAGCGCCGCGGGCCCCTATAGCCTACGGCCTTGGTCGATGCGTGGAGGTTGATTGGACGTGGGCGTCTCCGCTTCCCCACGTTGCCTCGGCAACTGCCCGACTTGACAAGTCCCTGCGACATGCAAGGAAAAACCATCATTACCTGTGATCATGGGGGGGCGCTGGTTGGCCTTCTCCCGCTATAAATGGGGAGGGGGGCTGAGCCCCCGTCGCCCATCTCTTCCCATTCCGCTTGCTTCTCCTTCTCGCTCCACTGCTAGTAGCAACTCCAATGGTGCCGATCCGAAGATTCTCCACCGAGGGGAAGGGAAAGGCTCCCCGTGATGAGCCTGGGCCGCTTCCGCCGAAAAAGAGGCCGGTCCACCGCCGCGACATTGTTGTGAGGGCGGAGGTGACGGGGCCCTGGTGCGAACGGACGCCTCCAGGGTATCCGCTACCCTTGTACGCCCAAGCCGGGGGCTTAGGAGGAAGAAGCGGCGAGCGGTGCCGCCCGCGCCTCGGCCATGGCCGCCGCGCTGTGGTGACGCGTGCCGCCGCCCCAGGAATACAAGCTGCGGACTCCTCGTGCGAGCTCGTGTTGTGGGCAGCGATGCCTCTGCGCTCCTGGATACGCTTCCCGCGGTTCTTCTCCGACGTGATGCCGCTGAGGGGACCTCTCGAGCTCTGGTTGTAGCACGCTGACTGCGACACCCCGGCGACCAGAGCAGAAGTTGAAGTGGCCTCCTCCGGCAAGATCTTCATGACCCGCGGCTAGGGTGAGGTTGCGCGGGTTTGCCATGCTGAGGGCGCCCTCGCGATCCACTTTGAGTATGACGGCGCCTCCACGCTGTTCTTCAAGGTCTTCGACGCAGAAGGCCGCCGTCTGGAGTGTTGCCCTGGAGGGGAGCGCCCGGACGATGCGCGCCCCGCCTACGGCTCCTCCAGCAGCAGCGACTCGTGGGAGTCCAGCGGTTCTCCAGAGCTCTATGAGACTCCGGAGACGAGTGACGACAGCTACGTGCCCCCGAGCTCTCGCCGCGCCCAGAGCAAGGCTGCGGTGTCCAGCCGCCGCCGTCGCTGATCTGGATGGGGTTGGCGCCGGCCTCCCATGGCCAACTGTTGATGATGGCGTCGGCCGTGGGAGCGTGTAGATAGGATTCCCCTAAGTTCTTGTCTTTTGTCCCCTGCGAGGAATCAAGGAGTACCCCGTGGGGGCGTGTAAAGGGTCTATAATGTCTTCTGTCAATATTATCCATGTTATGAACTTGTGCGAGCGCAAGTCCTGCTTCAGCTTGGTCTCCCCTTTCCAACCTCACGACGACTGAGTGCTCTACGCTGACAGGTCCCGGTCCCCAGGCAGGCTACAGTCGTCGCTGGTATGCCAGGTCACGTGTCGTGGTCAAGGCCATGAGGTGAGCGGCCCGAGGTCCAGTAAGAGCTCCTGAGGCGCGATGCTCAAGAGGTCCCCTTTAGCTCTCAAGCAGTCGTCGAAAGGTAAGAAAGGGAGGCGACGTTGCCGCGGCAGGGTTGCGGCTTATGTGGTTCCTAGTCCTTAGCGGTTTAGCCAATCCGAGGGCGAGACTTATCTTGACGGTCCAGAGCCGATTCCTCATGATGCACCAGGCTTGTGCGTAGACGTCCGTAGCGTAGCTAGGTCAGGACCATACAAGCCTCCCCTCTTCTCCTTGCTCTCCTTCATGCTCTACGTCCTCAGGTCCCGGCCCTCGAGCGAGCTCAGTCGCCGCTGGTATGCCAGGTCGCCTGCCGTGGTCAAGGCCAGGGGGTGAGGGCTGGAGAGCCAGTAAGAGCTCCTGAGTCGTGATGCTCAGGAGCCCCCCTTTTAATGAGCAAGCGGATTGCATGGGAGAAGTGGGAGCTCGCGGTGCCACCTGCTGTCATCCTCATGAGTTTCCTGCAAGCCAGCACAAGGAGGAACACAGTTTGCCATTATGGTGGCCGGTCTGCCACCGGTTGTTCTGCGAGGAAATGAAGGCACTGATGGCCTGGTGAGGTGATGTGCGCGGGGCGTGCCACGAGCCAGAGCTCGACCGCTCAGATTTGTCGACGCTGCAGGGACAAACCCATGCACAAGCGTCGTGCCAGCGTGATTAGCCCCCGTGGGAGGTGAGAGTCAAACAGGTGATAGTCATAGATAGATTAAGCAAGGAAAGCATACTCGCTCAAGTAGATGCAAGGAAGATACATGCCACTGGTTCAGGCCCGAGCGGCTTCGGGATGATGCAGCCCGAGGGGCGCCCCCAGCAAGGTAAGCTAAAGACATGAAAAAGGGATACATGCCACAGGGACAGACCCACGTGGCCTGGGAATGATGCAGCCCGGGGGGCGCTCCCAGCTAAATAAACTTGGAAGATGTCACCTGGTTCTGTTGATGAAGGGATGTTGGGGCAGCTGAAGGTACGCGGCGAAGCGGTCGCTCCTCATGAGCCACCGGGGCCTTGAGCCTCGGGAGGCTCTGGGGGCCCAGGCGGTTCCTTGAGGACCATCTCCATCTCCGACAGTACGGCGTGGTGCCTGGCCTCCTGAGTCGCCAGGGCGCGCGGGAAGTTGCGCTGATAGGTGGACGCCACGCTCGGCAGGCCAAAAAGCATGCGAACGTAGCTGTGCGGTGGACCCTCGCAACGTCCCACGCGCAAAGGCCAGAAGAGCTCCTGAGATGCGGCCCTGTTGAGCCCTGGGATGTCGATGCAGACGCGCAACCCGCCATCCTTGCCTGGATGGGGAGCTGCGCTTGGTGAGCGGCGGTCGCCACGCATGGCCCTTGCGTCTTGCAGTTCCTGTGTGGTCCTGGTGATGAACTCCTGAGCGGTGGGCGCTCCTCGCCCTGTGTTCTCCTGAGGGAGACGTGCCGTGAAGCACGCCTCCAAGTGGTGCCCGAGCGCCTCCCTCGTGATGTTGGCAAGGTCTGAGGCCCTGTAGAAGAGAGCCCCCGAGCCCTGCCCGAGAAGGGCTCCGGGCGCGCTTTCCTATGCGATGCAGGGAGGCGCCCCTGGCACGGGCGCTGATCCTGACGAGGTTCCACTCGCGACGCCACCCTCCTGAGATCCTGCGCGGAGCAGCTGCTTCTTCTTCTTGGGGGTGGCCTCAGGAGGGCACTCGCCCTTGCTGTCGGGATCATCGATTGCTGCAACTTGGAAGGCACGCTCGAGGGAGCACACCGTGTCTCTTTCCTCGCACGGGACCGTGATGATTCCGCCGCTTCCTGGCATCTTGAGGACGTTGTAGCCGTGGTGGGTCACTGCCATGAACTTGGTGAGGGCCGGATATCCGAGGATGGCATTGTATGGCAGGCGAATGTGGGCGACGTCGAAGTCGATGAGCTCGGTGTGGTAGTTGTCGCGCTGCCCGAAGGTGACTGGGAGGCGGACCTGCCCTATCGGGGTGGTGGAGCCGTCGGTTACTCCTGAGAAAGGCTTGGTGGGCTGAAGCTAGTCATACGGCACTTGGAGGTTGTCGAACGTGTCGACGGACAGGACATTGAGCCCTGCGCCGCCGTCGATGAGGGTCTTGGTGACTTGCACATTGCTGATGACTGGTGAACAAAGCATCAGGAGAGCGCCAGCTGTAGCCGCGCACTTGAGCTGATCTGCCGAGCTGAAAGTGATGGCGCACTTGGACCATCTGAGTGGGAGTGTGGCCTCGAGCTTGGGGAGGACTGTATCCACTTCACGAGCAAACTATTTGAAGATACGCTGCAAGGGTGGGGCTTGAGCTCCACCCAAGATGCAGGCGATAGCACGCGGCTCCGGGAAGCCCCCAGCCCCCTCGTCTTGATGGTGGTCGTCATTCCTTCTTGGTGGTGGCGGTAGTGGAGGAAGGCCAGCGTTGCCCTGGGGACGATCCTCACGAGGCTGGTCCCTCCAGGCGCCCTCGCGAGGCTGATCCTGCCAGCGGTCCTCACGAGGCCGGTCGCGCCACTCCTGGCGCGGGCCACGGTCATCCCAGCGTCCGCCACCACGTCCTCCTCCTCGGCCGTAGCCCCGGTCGTTGCGCTCGGGGCGTCGACCGGAGCGTCCTTCTTGAATGGCCCTGAGCTCTTGGCAGTCGCTGGTGTTGTGGCTGTGTAGGTTGTGGAAGGCGCAGAATGGTCGGCAGCTCCTGGATGACTTGGGCTGGTCTCTGCCGCGCTTGGTGTGTGGCTCCGCCGTGAGCACGGCTGCTCCCTTGCGCTTCACGTCCTTGGCCTTGGCTTTCTTCTCCTCCGGGTCCGTAGTCGGGAGCTCGAGGAGGGAAAGGCTCCCCTCCTCAGCTCTTGCGCACTTGGTCGCCAGGTTGAATAGCTCCAGAGACGTGCACAGCTCCTCGTGGATGGCGAGCTCCTCCTTCATCTTGACGTCGCGGACGCCATCATAGAACGCGGAGATGATGGCCTCATCCGTCACCTTGGGGATCTTGAGGCGAACGTTGTTGAAGCGCTGGATGTACTTCTGGAGGGTCTCTCCTGGTTGTTGCCTGACGCGGCGTAGGTCACCCGCGGCCGATGGGCGGTCGCGAGTGCCCTGGAAGTTGGCAACGAAACGGTCGCGCATCTCGTCCCAGGAGGAGATCGAGCCTGGAGGCAGGTTCAGGAGCCAGGAGCGGGCACCATCCTTGGGAGCCATGGGGAACCAGTTCGCCCTGACTTTCTCGTCGCCGTTGGCCGCCTCGATGCTCAGCTCGTAGAGCTATAGGAACTCCGTGGGGTCAGGCGTGTCGTCGTAGCGAGGAGGAAGACCCGGCTTGAACTTGCCCGGCCAGGCGACGCTACGCAGCTCGGGCGTGAAGGCGCGACAGCCGGTCGTGGTCACCGGGGCCCGTCTTGGAGGTGGGGCTTGGTATTGGCGCCCGCGCTCCGCCACGGCAAGCGACGCGGGGCCCTGCCGCAGCAAGCGATCCTCGCGTGGTGGTGCGGGGAGTGGTGGAGCGTTCTCTTGCGGTCGGGGGACTTCTTGACAGCTTCTTTCTTCACGCGCGGGCGCTGGACGCGGCAGGTCGCGCCGCGGAGCCGCGCGCCCTGGCGCCAGGGCGCCGTCTTGGTGCAGAGGTGGTGGAGGTGCTCCGTGAGCTACGTCACCCATAGCTGGCGGTGGACGAGGCAGCGAGAGGGACGGTGCAGGGGAGCCCCTTGCGGCGCTGACGAGCTCGGCGATGCGGTCCAGCCAGTCCTCGTAGAGGTCGTCGACTGGGCGGTAGAGCAGGAGCTCGTGCGCCATGAGGAGTGCTGCCCGCGCATCCGTGGGAGCGCGGCGAGCGTGAGACGACGAACCAGCGGGGGTCAGCGACGGAGTGGCGGTGCGGCCGTCTTGCCGCACCGAGGGGTGCAACGAGGATGCTTGCTGCTCGTTCCCCGCCAGGCCGGTGGCGGCGTTGGCAACAGGCGACGAAGAACGACGGGGTGGCCCGCCGACGGGAGCCGTCTGAGCAAAGCGGGTGGCGAGGGCAGCCTGACGCTCGGCGCGAGTGCGGCGTGCGTCCGCCATGGAGACGATGAAGCGACGGGACGCGGAGCGACGGAAGGGAAGCTTCGGCGCACCCCTACCTGGCGCGCCAAATGTCGGATCATGGGTTCCGGCAAAACCCTCAAGGTTCGAACACTGGGGTGCGCACGAAGATCTCCCCCTATCGATCCACGTACTAGCTTCGCTAAGATCTGAAGGGCTAACTCGACGAAGTCGCAACACAAGGGACACAAGATTTATACTGGTTCGGGCCACCGTTGTGGTGTAATACCCTACTCCAGTGTGGTGTGGTGGATTGCCTCTCGGGCTGAAGATGAACAGTACAAGGGGAAGAACGGCCTCCTGGGGTCGAGGTGTTCTTGTGCTTGGTGTGTGGCTAAGGATGAGCTAAAGATTAGATGAGATGCCTCTCCATGAGTTTCCCCTACGGTGGTGTCTAGTTATACTTATATAGGCCCTGGTCCTCTCCCCAAATATTGAGCGGGAAGGGAGCCAACAACGGCCAATTTGAAAGGGGACAACTAGTACAGCTTATCCTGACAAAAGCAGTCTTCGCCTGCAAAAGGCTCTGGCGATGACACCGCCTTGGGCTCCATGGTGACCTCCGTCTTGCCGTCCTATTGTTCTTTGTCTCGTTGCACTGATATGGAAACCTTTGCTTGGCGCCTTGGTACTCCGCGCCTGCGCTTGCCTCCTTAGCACCAAAGAGGAAACAAGTACACTGTGTGTGCTGGATCCCGCCTGGCGCCCGCCTGATCTCGATCGTCATGGCTCACGTCACGAGAACCTCACAAGGTTTGCCTTGCCTTGATCTCTCTGCCCCTCGTGAGCCTACCTGGTGAGGCCGATCCTGAGGAGGTCTTGCGTCGTCCGCCTCGCGAGGCTTGGCCCCTCGCGAGGATCTTGAGTTCTTGTTGGTGAAGATGGGTCGTACGAGCCCGCTCGCAGCGCCACGCCATGGGCCGCAGGCAGGCAAGTCTGGGGACCCCCGTTCCAGAACGCCGACAGATGCTTTTAATGCTATGGGAAATTTAGTGGGCTCACCACCTCTTATGATTAATGAAACAACTTTGACTCTTGAGCATGTTATGGAAAGACTAGATGCTATTGAAAAGAAAATGCTTACCGAAGATCATATTGAAAATATAGATAAAAAGATGCATAATTTTGCCACCAAGTTTGGGTCAAAAGCGGGAGAGGTTTTTAAGTTGGTAAAAGAAAAGGGTACCGTAATCCATGAAAGAATAGAAGAAAGCCCATCTCGGATTGATAAACTAGAAGAAATCTTTAGTAATCTCAGCACGGCTTTTGCTTCTGCTAAAACTATCGAAAAAACTCCCGTAAAAATTGGCAAGACTACCCAAGCTACTAAGAGTAAAGGTGCAACTTCTAGTAAAGAGGATCTTAAGATGATTAGTATCCACCCGGATTTTGTTGAAGTTATAAGAGATCCCTTTGGAAAAAATGAATTCTTTTAATTTGTTCCTAGAAGTATTGTCATTGAAAATCTCTATGCTAAATCTCTAAGGGATTCTAAGTGTTTGATTGAAGAGATGAACAAAGATGACAAAACTTAGATCATTGCTTTAGGCCTAGCTAAGGGCGTAAAACTATAGCACTTGTTGGGGCAACCCAATGAATACAATTTATTTTTGCTTTTTGCTTTCTGTTCTTGAGTGTTTGCACAATTATGCTACTGTTATGATTGTGTTTTTTGTGTTTTAATTAGTGTTTGTGCCAAGTAAAGCCTTTAGGATGGGTGATGGTTGTTTGATCTTGCTGAAAAACAGAAACTTTTGCGCTCACGAAAAAAATTATTAAAAATCACCAGAGCGTGAGAAAATGCCAATTATTTTTGCAGAAAATTAATATACAAATTACCCAGGTCGTCCTAATGTTTCACAATTTTTGGAGTTACAGAAGTATACGAAATAGTCAGATTGCTACAAACTGTTCTGTTTTGACAGATTCTGTTTTCTTTGCGTTGTGTGCTTGTTTTGATGGCTCTATGGTTTTCTTTGATGTGTTTTTGCCAAAAGTTGGAATACAGTAGATATAATGAAAAAACAAAATATGAATTGGTTTGATACAATACTTATAGTAGTGGTTTGCTTTCTTATACTAACGGATCTCACGAACGCTTTGTTGAGTTTTGTGTGATTGAAGTTTTCAAGTTTTGGGTTATCTTACGATGGATGAAGGAATAAGTAGTAGAAGAGCCTAAGCTTGGGAGGGCATCTCAAGCTATTATCCAAAAGTGAGCAAACAACTAATCTTGGGGATGCCCCCGAGTGGCATCCCCTCTTTCTTATAACGATCATCGGTATTTTACTCGAAGCTATATTTTTATTCGTCACATACTATGTGTTTTGCTTGGAGCGTCTTGTATGATATGAGTCTTTGCTTGCTGTATTTTGTGTTTTAAGTCTTGATCCCTTGCTGGACACACCTATTTGAGAGAGCCAAAATTATGTCATGGCTTGTTAGAATTGCTCTCTATGCTTCACTTAAATCTTTTATGAGCTATGGACTTGCTCTAGTGCTTCACTTATATCTTTTTTAGCACGGTGTGCTGTAGTATTTTTGAAGAAATTCTCTCTTGCTTCACTTAGATTTATTTGAGAGTTAGTATTTTTCTTAAGAAATTCTCTCTTGCTTCACTTAATTATTTTGAGAGAAAGAAAAAAATTATGCTCATGATCTTCACTTATATTTGTTTGAGCTTATGAAAAGCAACACATGAAAATTAGTCCCAAAGTGATAGATATCCAAGAAGGATATAATAAAAACTTTCATGAAGATCATTGGACAAAATAAACTTGATTCTTAGTAATAGTTTTGAGATATGATGATGTGATATGTGAGTTGTGTTGATGAGTAATTATGCTTTAGTAAGAATATTGGTGTTAAGGTTTGTGATTCCCTATGCAAGCACGAAAGTCAATAGTCATGCAATGAAATTATATCGTACTTGTGGTGCATTATTCGGTGTTAATTATGCTTAATGCTTGCTTATGAGATTATTCGCTTTTTGGTTGGTCGCTTCTCAATCTTTTGCTAGTCTTCATTTTGCACTAAGTATGATCTCTACTTGTGCATCCAAAATCCTTTAAACCAGTTTTGCCACATGAGTCCACTATATCTACCTATATGCGGTATTCTTTTGCCGTTCTAAGCAAATTTGTATGTGCCATCTCTAATTTTCAAAATAAACTTCTCTTTTGTGTGTTCGTTTCGCTTGCGGAGCGGTGAGGGGTGGCTAATATTTTCCATGCTAGATGTGTTATTCTCACGATGAGTGTTTATTCACTTGTCATTGCATGAGAGTAAGGCAAAGGTTTTAGGGATGCCCAGTCCCGAAATGAAAAATGAATTTACTTTATGTTGTCAAATAATAAATTCCTTGGAAAGTGTTGGGGTATGGAGGGCAACCGTGGATACGGTTAGCCATGGAAAGTGAAAGTATGGTGGAAAAAGGAATAAACTTTATTGTCTGTTTGGGAACCGCCTATGATATATCTAGCATGGAAAGTGTTGGGAACTCTAAGTCGTTTTCGTTGGTGGGAAGGATACACCTCCCAAAATGTTTTTATCTCTAAGTTTTTTGCTTTGAGCTCTGGCACCTCTACAAATCCCTACTTCACTCGACGAAGGGCATTTCTGTTACTTTATGCAATTTTTATTTTGAATTTGAGTCTTCAACTTCTCTTAAAAAAGCACTAACTAAGAGGCAATATGATCGTACTTGAGTATTGGGTGTATCTAATATGCGAGTGTGTTTCATGAATGGATCAATGATTGAGCATGATGGGCTAGGGATAACTTATTTTAGCGTTGATATTTGAAAGACATGGTTGCTTGTTGATATGCTTGAGTATTTAAATTATCATGTCAAAACTAGACTATTGCTTTGAATCACATAAAAGTCCAAATTTCCATGCTATAAAGAAAAGAATATGATATGACATGTTAGGCAGCATTCCACATCAAAAAAATATGTTCTTATCACTTACCTACTCGAGGACGAGCATGGCTTGGGGATGCTGATACGTCTCCAACATATCTATAATTTTTTATTGTTCCATGCTGTTATATTATCAATCTTGGATGTTTTATAATCATTTTATAGTCATTTTATATCATTTTTTGGTACTAACCTATTGACATAGTGCCAAGTGCCAGTTGTTGTTTTCTGCATGTTTTTTACGTCACAGGAAATCAATATCAAACGGAGTCCAAATGCAACAAAACTTTACGGAGATTTTTTGGACCAGAAGACACCTAATTAAAGGGCCAAGGCTACACCTAGGGGTGCTCCAAGGAGAGCACAACCCACCAAGGCGCGCCATGAGGCCCAGGCGCGCCCTGGTGGGTTGTGCCCACCTCGGGTGCCCCCCGGGCCGCCTCTTTGCTCTATAAATACCCCAATATTCCCAAAACGCTAGGGGAGTCCATGAAAATCAATTCCAGTCACCGCAGAGTCCAGAACCACCAGATCCAATCTAGACACCATCACAGATAGGGTTCACCACCTTCATTGGTGCCTCTCCAATGATGCATGAGTAGTTCTTTGTAGACCTTTGGGTCCGTAGTTACTAGCTAGATGGCTTCCTCTCTCTCACTGAATTGTCAATACAATGGTCTCTTGGAGATCCATATGATGTAACTCTTTTTGCAGTGTGTTTGTTGGGATTTGATGAACTTTGAGTTTATGATCAGTT
Organism: Triticum aestivum; assembly: GCF_018294505.1. Taxonomy (NCBI): domain Eukaryota; kingdom Viridiplantae; phylum Streptophyta; class Magnoliopsida; order Poales; family Poaceae; genus Triticum; species Triticum aestivum. The sequence continues at coordinate 442,489,658 of NC_057799.1, forward strand.
ATATCTTTTTATATCCATGAAAGTATTTGAGTTTCTTTGATCTCTTTTATGCATGATTGCTTATAGCCTCGTATTTCTTCTCCGATATTTGGGTTTTGTTTGGCCAGCTTGATCTATTTATCTTGCAATGGGAAGAGGTGCTTTGTACTGGGTTCGATCTTACGGTGCTTGATCCCAGTGACAGAAGGGGAACCGACACGTATGTATCGTTGCTACTAAGGATAAAACGATGGGGTCTATCTCTACATAGATAGATCTTGTCTACATCATGTCATCGATCTTATTGCATTACTCCGTTTCTCCATGAACTTAATACACTAGATGCATGCTGAATAGCGGTCGATGTGTGAAGTAATAGTAGTAGATGCAGGAAGGAGTCGGTCTACTAATCTTGGACGTGATGCCCATATAATGATCATTGCCTGGATATCGTCATGATTATTTGAAGTTCTATCAATTGCCCAACAGTAATTTGTTTACCCACCGTTTGCTATTGTTGGATGTAGGGTTCTAGCAAAACCCTTAAGGTTCGAACTCTGCGGTGCGCGCGGAGATTTCCTCCCTACCGATCTACATCCTGGCTCGCTAAGATCTCACGGACGAACTCGACGAACTCACAACACAAAGACACGAGATTTATACTGGTTCGGGCCATCATTGTGGTGTAATACCCTACTCCAGTGCGTGGTGGTGGATTGCCTCTTGGGCTGATGAAGAACAGTACAAGGGGAAGAGCGGCCTCCTGAGGGTGAGGCGCTCTTGTGTTTGTGTGTGGCTGGAATCGGCTAAGGGCTCGATCCAGGTGAAGTCTCTCTCCCCCTCCACTATGGTGGCTAGCTCTACTTATATAGGCCCTGGTCCTCTCCCCAAATATCGAGCGGGAAGGGAGCCAACATTGGCGGCCAATTTGAAAGGGGACAGCTAGTACAAGCTATCCTGACAAAAGTGGTCTTCGGCTGCAAAAGGGCTCTGGTGATGACGCCCTCTTGGGCTCCACGATGACCTCCGTCCTGCTGGTTGGCCGGTCTTGGTCTTGTTGCATGGATAAGGAAACCTTTTCCTGATGCCTTGGTACTCCGCCCCTGCGCTTGCCCCCTTTGCACCAAAGAGGAAACAAGGACGCTGTGCGCGCTGGCGCCCACCTTGTGCCGATCGTCATGGCTCACGTCACGAGAGCCTCGCGAGGTTTGCCCTGCCTTGATATCTCCGCTCCTCGCAAGCCTGCCTGGGGAGGCTGCTCCTGAAGAGGTCTTGTGTCGTCCGCCTCGCGAGGCTTGGCCCCTCACGAGGGTCTTAAATGCCTTGTTGATGAAGATGGGCCGTGCAGGACTGCTAGCCTAGCCACGCTTTGGGCCGCAGGCAGGCAAGTCTGGGGACCCCCATTCCCAGAACGCCGACAGTAGGCCCCGGGCCCAAGGTGCGCTCGGGCTTGGCTTCGAGGCGAAGCCAAAGGTCAAGTGTGGAGCGCCGTGGGCCCCAAAAGCCTGCGGCCTTGGTCGACGCGTGGCGGTTTGAGTAGACGTGGGCATCTCCGCTTTCCCATGCTGCCTCGGCAACTGCTCGACTTGACAAAAGGCCGATGCGGGCAGAACTTGCCCTTACTATTCCCTTTCGCCTTGCCTCGGATCCCCTTTCTTGCTCCTTGCCGCCGAGACCTCCAGATCCGTTCAATCCTTCTCCGCATCCAAGATCAATGCCGCCGCGCAAGGTCAAGCTCTCCTCGGCGCCCGCCTGGTACGCACCCGCACTTGAGGTGCCCAACATCTCGGAGAAGAGCCTCGCTTCCACGCGCTTGCTCACAGCAGGGGAGAGCAATGAATGGGGGAAGACGGAACTCCGGCTAGCCTCCAGCGTAACGGAGCCTGAGGGAAGCACCTTCTTCCCCTTCTTCTCAAGCAACATCGCCGCCGGGTTGGTCCCCCCTTTCTCTGATTTCTTCTATGAAGTCCTCGACCATTACGAGCTGCAGGCACTGCATATCCATCCCAACTCCATCCTTCTCCTATCTATCTTTGCCTACTATTGCGAGGCATACCTGGGTGTGATGCCGTCTGTGGCTCTCCTGCGCCACTTCTTCTTTCTTCACGTCGCTGAGCGACAAGCCTCCGGATGCGCCAATTTTGTCGCAGCTGGCAAGGCTAACTCGATTTCGAGCACAAGGAAGAGGGCCGACAACATCAGGACCAAGTGGGTCATGATGGATGCTAAGTGCGTTCACCCGCGCTTGGTGCTGCCGACGGAGGCGCCCCAGTCCCTCAAGAGGTGGTCTCGCGCTGAGCTTGTCGACGAGCGCGCGTCGCCGGTGTTGGAGCAGATGGTGACCGACCTGAAGCCTGGCAACGCGAAGGCGGCCAAGGTGATGGGGGCCTCGCTCCTGAGGGAGTTCCTGACGCTGCGCGTGGCACCGCTCCTAGCGCACGCACGCCCCTTGTGGAGGCTTGGAGATGTGAAGGATGATGCTTGCCTGAGGCCGGAGGCCCTTCCTGATGATGAATTGACCACCGTCTTGTGCCTCCTAGTCGGGGAATACCAGGAGTACCCGCCGTGCGTCTTCACTCCTTTGTTCCATCACGAGGACTGGGAGCCAATCGTGGCCTCCAGGCCGACCTTCGATGCGCGCGGGCTGGTGCCGCCCATGCCCTGCGGAGGCCCTGCGGTGCCGAACCCGGTGATGCTATCTTCTGACGAGTCCCGCGGGAGGGAGGAAGAAGAGGTGAACTCGGAGGCGACCCCTGAGGGGACGGGGGATGCCTCCCCCTCGAGCAAGGCCGACATCCTCCGCAGCATGCCGGACGACGCTGAGATCGACGTCCGTCGGGAGGAGGGGGAGCTGTCCGCCGTCCCGACGAGAGGTAGATCATCACTGGTCTCCCGGAACGCCACCCCTGCCTTGACGCCGCCCAGAACCGCCTCCAGTTCTTCTACTGCGCCGCTTTCTGGCTTCATGCTTCCCAAGCGGAAGGTGGAAGTCGTCGCAGTGGACCAGTAAGTGCTTCGAGATTCGTCCTGTCTCTGCTTATGCTTGCTTTTTCCTGACGTCTGCTCTTGGTTGGTTAGGCCGACGCCCCCGGCGAAGAAGAAGAAGGAGGATGGCGCGGCCGCGCCCCCTTCTGCGGAGAAAGGGGACGGCAGCGCTCACACCTCGCCACCCCGTCCGGCCTCGCGAGGCCAAGGGGGCGTCGTCAAGATGAGTCAGCCCCCGTGGCGCCGCTGGCTCCGGGGGTGCCGGCGCCTGGGTCTGCTGACGAGGTCCCGAGGGCTCGGGAGCCCTCGGTTTCCCAAGCTCTGGTGACGACACCGCTCCCTCCTCCTACTGCGCTTCCAGCCCCAGGTTCCTCTACTTCCTCTGCTGTTATTGAACGCATTCTTTCAGACCCGCGCCTGGCAGCCGGCCGTCTGGAGCTGGCTTCAGGTTGGCTTCATTCTGACTTGGCGATCCGAGAGTCACTAAGCCAGGCCGCAGCCGCTTCCGAGAAGGAGAAGTGAGCTGCCACCAAGGCTGTGGCCGACCGCGACGCGGCACTGAAGGATGCCGAGACCGCCCGCGACCGGTGCCGAGAGCTGGAGGACGAGCTGAAGGGCCTCCACGACAAGCTCGCCGAGGAAGCACGCGGCCGCCAAGCGAAGGAGGAGGAGATGAAAGCCCGGGAGGACGCCATCAAGAACCGTGATGTCAAACTGGAGGAGTTGGCGAAGGCGCAAGCTGCGGAGCGCGGTTGGCTGGAGGAGCTGGAGCGGAAGGCGAAGGCGAGGGGAGCCGATCTTGACGCCAAGGCGAAGCTCCCGGCTGAAGACCGCGTGACCTTCGCTGACCTTGAGAAAAGGTCTCACGTGGCGCTGAAGGCGCTTTACGAGCATGGCCTGGAGAAGCCGCTGTCCGCGAATGACAACGGCCCCGCCCAGCTGCTTCCTCACTTGGTGAAGGCGCTCGAGGAAGTTGTGGAGGGCGTTGGTCCCATGGCGGAGGCAGAGGCTCGTGTCCTTTCTTCAGCTGCGCTGACTCGTGTCTTCAGTCATTTGCACCATCGCAACCCCAACACCCGTCTGGACGAGCTGCTGGAGCCTGTGGCCGATGAAGACTACACAACTGTTGCCGCAGCCGTGCAAGGTCACGTGGAGGCCCTGCTGAAGAGGTTCCGCAGCTTTGCTTCCGCACACTTGGCCGAAGGCGATGCCGCTCTTGTAGCCCTGGCCAGCGACGAAGGCAAGGACGACACCGCCGAGGAAGGAGCGTCGCCTACGGGCGTCGATGGCGTTCAAGGGTGACCTGCGGCTTCTTCCTGTTCCATTCCTGCAGCATGCATCAGGCCCCGTGGAGGCGTTAAACTTTTGTTTGATATTGTGAGAACAATATGTATTGTAATGTTTGCTTTGGGATTTTGCGATTTTCTTCCTATTCGCTTGTGTTCTACGTCGGCAGAGCCCGGCCCCGCGCATACCTCAACCGCCATTGGGCCGACCGAAGACTAGGACGGTCCAAGGAGTGAGGGGCTACGTGACCAGTTAGGCTCCTGAGTCGCGATGCTCAGGAGTCCCCCTTGACGTGCAAACAGCTTATAGGGAGAGTCCGCGAGGATAGACTGGTGTTCTACGTCGGCAGGGCCCGGCCCCGCGCATACCACAACCGCCATTGGGCCGACCGGAGACCAGGACAGGCCAAGGAGTGAGGGGCTACGTGACTAGTTAGGCTCCTGAGTCGCGATTCTCAAGAGTCCCCCTTGACGTGCAAACAACTTCATACCTGCCCTCGCCAAGGCCTCGGGAGGGGCGTGCGATGACCAGGTCCGGGAGACCTGTTGGGTGGCGTCTACTTGGGCGTGACCCGAGCGCAGCCCCCATGCCCAGCCCCCTCGCGCGGCGCTCCCGAGGGGAGGCATTGCGGTGAGGCCGGACGTTGAGCTCTGCGGCTCCCTGAGGTTGGTACGACCGTGAGGCCGCCCTCAGTTGTTTATCACTAGCGCGGAGCATAGTGCTTCCGCTTGTGCACGGGCATAGCCGCTCCTCGGCAGTGTCGACGGCCAGCACAGAGCATGGTGCTTCCACTTGTGCGTGGGAGGGGGTCCCCCCTCCGGGAGGAGCCCCCGGGGCGTGTATAGCCCCGCCCTGACACGTGGCTTGCACGGCAGGGCTGTGAGGTGTATCTGGGCACTCGTGAGCCAACGTGGGACTCACGAGGCCCTACCTCAAGGCGGGTTGCGCCTGGTCTTGGGTCTTGATGGATGTATGTTCCTGCGAGGCGGTTAGATGCAAGTGCTCTACGTCCTCAGGTCCCGGCCCTCGAGCGAGCTCAGCCGCCGCTGGTATGCCAGGTCGCGATGCCGTGGACAAGGCCAGGGGGTGATGGTTGGAGAGCCAGTAAGAGCTCCTGAGTCGCGATGCTCAGGAGCCCCCCTTTTAACGCGCAAGCAAATTGCATGACGAATGGATGGACCCGTGGCGGGTGGCAATCAAGCAGGCGATAATCATAAGAAGATTAAGCATGAAGCGCAAATCAACTTGGATAAATGCAGGAGGATACGTGCCACTGGGTCAGGCCCGAGCGGCTTGTTGATGATGCAGCCCGATGGGCGCCCCCAACAAGGTAAGCTAAAGACATAAGTAAATTGATACATGCCACGGGGACGGGCCCACGTGGCCTGGGAATGATGCAGCCCGAGGGGCGCTCCCAGCTAAACGAACTTGGAAGATGTCACCTGGTCATGTCGATGAAGAGATGTTGGTGCAGCTGAAGGCACGTGCTGAAGTAGTCGTTCCTTAGGCGTCATCCGGTGGCCGGTTCCCAGGGGAGCCTGAAGGTTCAGGCTCCTCCTCCCTTAGGACCGCCTGGCGCCTGGCCTCGCGAGCTGCCAGGGCGCCCTGCATAAGCCTGTGGTAGGGAGCAGTCACGCTCGGCAGGCCGAATGGCATGCGAACATAGCTGTGCAGTGGGCCCCCGCAGCGGCCCACGCGCGAAGGCCAGAGAGGCTCCTGAGATGCGGCTCTGTTGAGCCCTAGGACGTCGATGCAGACGCGCAGCCCAGCATCCTCGCCTGGATGGGGAGCTGCGCCTCGTGAGTGACGGTCGCCGCGCATGGCCCTTGCGCCTTGCAGTTCTTGAGTGATCTTGGTGATGAACTCCTGAGCGGTGAGCGTTCCTTGTCCTGTGTTCTCCTGAGAGAAACGTTCCTTGAAGCACGCTTCCAAGTGGTGCCTGAGCGCCTCCCTCGTGACGTTGGCAAGGTCCGAGGCCCTCCAGAGGAGAGCCCCCGAGCCCTGCCCAAAGAGGGCGCTGGGCGCGCCTTCCTACGCGATGGAGGGAGGCGCCCCTGGAGCGGGCGCTGATCCTGGCGAGGCTCCGACTGCGTCACCATCCTCCTGAGGTCCAGCGCGGCGCAGCTTCTTCTTCTTAGGGAGGGCCTCGGGAGGGCCCTCACCTTTGTTGTTGGGGTCGTCGATTGCGGCAGCTTGGAAGGCGCGCTTGAGGGAGCACACCACATCTCTTTCTTCGCACGGGACCGTGATGATCCCGCCGTTCCTTGGCATCTTGAGGACGTTGTAGTCGTGGTGCGTCACTGCCATGAACTTGGCCAGGGCTGGGTACCCGAGGATGGCGTTGTAGGGCAGACGGATGTGCGCGACGTCGAAGTCGATGAGCTCGGTGCGGTAGTTGTCGCGTGTTCTGAAGGTGACAGGGAGGCGGACCTGCCCTATCGGCGTAGTGGAACCGTCGGTGACTCCTGAGAAAGGCCTTTTGGGCTGGAGCTGGTCATACGGCACTTGAAGGTTGTCGAACGTGTCGACGGACAGGACGTTGAGCCTTGCGCCGCCATCGATGAGGGTCTTGGTAACTTGGACGTTGCTGATGACAGGTGAACAAAGCATAGGCAGCGCGCCAGCAGTGGCTGCGCACTTGAGCTGGTCTGCTGAGTTGAAGGTGATGGCGCACTGGGACCATCTGAGCGGGCGTGTGGCCACAATCCTAGGGAGGACTGCATTCACCTCGCGGGCAAACTGCTTGAAGATACGTTGCGAGGCTGGGGCTTGAGCACCGCCCAAGATGCAGGCGACTGCACGCAGCTCCTGGAAGCCCCCAGCCCCCTCGTCTTGATGGTGTTCGTCATTTCTTCTCGGCGGCGGCGGCAGGGGGGAAGACCGGCGTTGCTCTGAGGATGATGCTCACGAGGCTGGTCCCTCCATGCGCCCTCGCGAGGATGATCCTGCCAGTGATCCTCATGAGGCCGGTCGCGCCACTCCTGGTGCGGGCCACGGTCGTCCCAGCGTCTGCTTCCGCGTCCTCCTCCTCGTCCATAGCCCCGGTCACTGCGCTCGGGGCGTCGACTGAAGCGTCCCTCGCGAATGGCTCTGAGCTCTTGACAGTCGCTAGTGTTGTGGGTGTTCAGGTTGTGGAAGGCGCAGAAGGGTCGGCCGCCCTTGGACGACTCGGGCTGGTCTCTGCCTCGCTTGGTGTCCGGCTCCGCTGCGAGCACGGCTGCTTCCTTGCGCTTCACGTCTTTGGCCTTGGCTTTCTTCTCCTCCGGACCCTCAGCTGGCAGCTCGAGGATGGAGAGGCGCCCCTCCTCAGCTCTTGCGCACTTGGTCGCCAGGTTGAATAGCTCCTGAGAGGTGCACAGCTCCTCATGGATAGCCAACTCCTCCTTCATCTTGACGTCGCGGACGCCGTCGGAGAACGCGGAGATGATGGCCTCATCCGTAACCTTGGGGATCTTGAGGCAGGTGTTGTTGAAGCGCTGGATGTACTTCTGGAGAGTCTCTCCTGGTTGTTGCTTGATGCGGCGCAGGTCGCCCGCGGCCGGCTGGCGGTCACGAGTGCCCTGGAAGTTGGCGACGAGACGGTGGCGCATCTCGTCCCAGGAGGAGATCGAGCCTTGAGGTAGGTTCAGGAGCCACGAGCGGGCGCCATCCTTGAGGGCCATAGGAAACCAGTTCGCCATGACCTTCTCGTCCCCGTTGGCTGCCACAATGCTCAGCTCATAGAGCTGCAGGAACTCCGCGGGGGCTGGTGTGCCATCATAGCGAGGAGGCAGATCTGGCTTGAACTTGCCCGGCCAGGCAACGCTGCGCAGCTCGGGGGTGAAGGCGCGACAGCCGACCGTGGTTGTCGGGGCACGTCTTGGGGGTGGAGCCTGGCCTTGGTGCTCACGCGCTGCAACTGCGAGCGGCACGGGAGCCTGCCGTGGCAGGCGTTCCTGACGTGGTGGTGCGGGGAGTGGTGGAGCGTTCTCTTGCGGTCGAGGGATATCTTGACAGCTTCCTTCTTCACGTGCTGGTGCCGGACGCGGCGGTTCACGCCGTGGAACTGCACGTCTTGGTGCCAAGGCGCCGTCTTGAGGCAGAGGCGCTCCCTGGGCCGCGCCGCCCGAAGCAGGCGGAGCGCCTGGCGGAGAAAGGGAAGGCGCTGGAGAACCCCATGCGGCTCAGACAAGCTCGGTGATGCGGTTGAGCCAGTCTTCGTAGAGGTCATCGATCGGACGGTAGCGCAGGAGCTCGTGCGCCATGAGGAGCGCGTCCCGCGCGTCCATGGGAGGGCGACGAGCGTGTGACGATGAACCAGCTGCAGTCAGTGACGGAGTGGCGGTGCGGCCGTCCCGCCGCACCGAGGGGTGTAGCGAGGAAGCTTGCTGCTCGTTCACCGCCGAGCCGGTGGTGGCGTTGATGCCGGGCGATGGCGAACGACGAGGCGGCCCACCGCCGGTAGCCGTATGGGCGACGCGGGTTGCAAGGGCAGCCCGGCGCTCAGCGCGAGCACGGCCAGCGTCCGCCATGGAGACGAGGGAGCAACTGGATGCAAAAACGACGGGAAGGAAGATCTGGCGCACCCCTACCTGGCGCGCCAAATGTCGGATGTGGGGTTCCGGCAAAACCCTTAAAGTTCGAACTCTGGGGTGCGCGGGGAGATTTCCTCCCTACCGATCTACGTCCTGGCTCGCTAAGATCTCGCGGACGAACTCGACGAACTCACAACACAAAGACACGTGATTTATACTGGTTCGGGCCACCGTTGTGGTGTAATACCCTACTCCAATGTGTGGTGGTGGATTGCCTCTTGGGCTGATGAAGAACAGTACAAGGGGAAGAGCGGCCTCCTGAGGGTGAGGCGCTCTTGTGTTTGTGTGTGGCTAGAATCGGCTAAGGGCTCGATCCAGGTGAAGTCTCTCTCCCCCTCCACTATGGTGGCTATCTCTACTTATATAGGCCCTGGTCCTCTCCCCAAATATCGAGCGGGAAGGGAGCCAACATTGGCGGCCAATTTGAAAGGGGACACCTAGTACAAGCTATCCTGACAAAAGTGGTCTTCGCTTGCGAAAGGGCTCTGGTGATGACGCCGTCTTGGGCTCCACGATGACCTCCGTCCTACTGGCCGGCCAGTCTTGGTCTTGTTGCATGGATAAGGAAACCTTTGCCTGATGCCTTGGTACTCCGCCCCTGCGCTTGCCCCCTTTGCACCAAAGAGGAAACACGGACGCTGTGCGCGCTGGCGCCCGCCTTGTGCCGATCATCATGGCTCACGTCACGAGAGCCTCGCGAGGTTTGCCCTACCTTGATATCTCCGCTCCTCGCGAGCCTGCCTGGGGAGGCTGCTCCTGAAGAGGTCTTGTGTCGTCCCCCTCACGAGGCTTGGCCCCTCGCGTGGGTCTTGGATGCCTTGTTGATGAAGATGGGCCGTGCAGGCCTGCCAGCCTAGCCACGCACTGGGCCGTAGGCAGGCAACTCTGGGGACCCTCGTTCCCAGAACATCGACAGCTATTTTTCTCGAGAGAAGCCACTAGTGAAACCTACGGCCCCCAGGTCTCTTTCTCATATATTTGCCTTTGCGATCTATTTTTCCTTTGCATTTATTTTCAGATCTATTAAACCAAAAATACAAAAATACCTGGCTGCGTTTTATTTTATTTGCAATATATTTATTCGATCTATTACAACCTTTTCCCGTCCGCGCACCATCTCTGGCGCCGTTACCCGAAAGGGATTGACAACCCCTTTAACATGTCGGGTTGCGAGTGGTTGTTATTTGTGTGCAGGGGCTGTTTACGTTGTGTTGGTTCTCCTACTGGTTTGATAACCTTGGTTTCTTCACTGATGGAAATACCTACCGTCGCTGTGCTGCATCATCCCTTCCTCTTTGGGGAAATACCGACGTAGTCCTAGCAGACATCAATAGGATGTTGCCTCACATTTCATGGACGGGATCCTTCCAATTGGAAGAACACAGACCCATGGTGCGCTCCCTAATATCATAGATGGGTTGTTTGACCTTGGAAGAACCTTCATGGGTGCCCTCCTCGTGGTCGTGGTCGTGGTCGATGAGATTTGACTTTGCAATTGAGGATCCCAAGCCGCCGTCATAGAACGTGTCCTTCAGAAATGACAAAATGGGCTCGATGGCGTATAAAGATCGCAAATCCTGTTAGAGATAAGCCCTAGAGCCAATCATGTATGATGATATTTCCTATGTGTTTATGAATTAAGATAGTCCTTGGACATTATCAATGATGTGTATCAGCAAGTACGTGACTTGTTTGTGGGACTATGCATTGTATGATCACTGTCCTAAATGGTCCCTAGTCGAAAGGGCTGTCTGGACGCGTAGCCGACTAGACTAGCATATCACACGGTCGATGGCTTGGTCTCACTAGCCATGGAGCATTGGATGCTAACTGGATAATATGGACTTGGAAGGATCTGGTCAGATTCGACGTAGTCGGATCCGAGTCGGACAGACCCAACTATGAGACGCAGCGATATGTCATATGTGAGTCTCTAGTACAACATACGTTCTATGTCCTAAGACCTGAGCTGACGCATGTACTTGGGATGGTGACAGACTTGCTTTGGGCCAACCAAACGCTACTCCGTGACTGGGTAGTTACAAAGGTAGGTTTCGGGCTTGTCCAGACCCATCCTGTGAGACATGGTCGAGCAAGATGGGATTTGCCCCTCCGACCAGGAGAGATATACTCTGGGCCCCTCGTGTGATCCGACCAGGATAAGCATGGCCATGCGATAAGGATTATGAGATAATCCGGTTTGTGGTCGGCATCACTGGAACGAGAAAGAGGTCGGGCTAGCACAAGGATGATAGACTCGCCTTGAGCCCGACATCATATATCGTGTGGCAAAAGGAATGAGAGTACGATGTACAGGTTCGCCTAACCAGCTTCATAGTCTGCTTGGTGTTCGGCATGCCTTGCTAGAGGCCGCTACCAACCATGCAGTTCAGAGGTGATCCGAACTGCGATCAAGCCGGCTTGTACCTAAGGGGTCACGCGCTTAAGGGAAGGAACCTACTAGGTCGGATCCGAGGACACTGGTCGGATGTGATCCGAGCTGTATTCGGATTGTGGCCGCGACAGATGCCTATATACAGTGGAGGTGCGGCACACTCATGCGGTTGATTGCTTCGGCGCTGTCACTAGGGTTTACATGTGTTGCGAATAGACACCTCCACTAGCCGCCGACTGTGTGATCGAACCTAGCAGTCCGCCGCACAGTGTTCCTCCTGCACGCGCGGATACCGTTAGAGGCGGTGCACTTGTGCCGCTCCTGCGAACCTATACGAGGGATCCGACGACCGGCTTTTCGAGGGAGATCGGATGAGGAGGAGACGATCCATGGAGACGCGCTGCCCCAAGTCTTCTTCCGCTGCACGACACTGCGCGTCTAGTGGTAACGAACTGTGATCCATCTCCCGTAGCATGTTCTTGGTTGTTCTGCGAGTAGGAATTTTTAATTTGCAGTCGACGCACCCTACTATAGAGCCCAAAAGTGGTATCAGAGCCTCTGCTATAGGATTTGGATTCAGATCGTATGCATATTAGATATGTGGAGGCGGCAGATGAGATCTGCCGTCGTTTATGAGATTGGCTATGTGTACGGTTGATGAGATCAACTGCACATGGGGATCGATGCGTCTATGTTTTCTTTCAATCGGGATCGAGGAGGTCGTGACACGATCTACCCCTACCGGTCGGTTATCCGCCATCGGGGTTAACAGTGAAACTTAAATCCGAATCGGATTCGCGATGATCGATGAGATCGGTCAGATCAGAGAATTCGGCGTGATCGGAGTTCAGATGTGATCTGTGATTTCCAAAAATGTCGGGCACTGCCCCTTCGAACCCCGCCCGCTAACCGGCTAGCGGGACCGCTGTGAGCGTAGCGCCTTGTATTTCGTACACGATTACTTAAACCGGTAGAATGCGATTCTATGCATAACTTTGTTTTGCAGGTTTGATGTGTATGTGATGCATATGTGTAATTTATACATGGCCTACGTGTCATGTTTGTCAGTTGGCAGGAGCCAAAGTGCTGTCATTATATTGTATAACGACCTGCGTGTCGACTTGTGACTATGTAAAATTCATTACTAGTTGTAGTAGTTGGATAATAGAGATCAGGTTGGTGGTTTGGCGTCCCGGCGTGACGAACAAGATGGAGTTCCTAGATGGTCATCGGAGTCGGAGCCAACCTGGAAGAACATCCATGAAGGAGCCATACTATTTCACAATATGTGTTTATTTGTGATTGTTATGCTTCCTTGTTTCCTATGCATGTTAGAATGGTAGAAAGATCCCTCATGAATATCAAGCGAATTGCCATCCCCGATGTTGCACCTTCGCACGTCAAGTACGTCTAGTAGTGGGATCATAAAATTGAGGTGCTGCTGGGTGTCCTTGAACTGAAGGGTTCGTGTCGGACACGGACATGCACTGCATCAGGTTAACTTGACAAGGCTATCAAAATGGTTTTGGGCCTTGTGGCAAAGAAGGTTGGGAGCCGGGGTATAAGATATCTACCCAACCGACAGGAGTCGTATAGAGATACGATTAGCAAGGAGTTGCTTACCGGATAGGCATGTTGTCTAGCAGTGATGCTAAAGCTCACTAGTCGCATGTGCTAGTCGGATCCTGAATCACTGAGAGTTTGCGGAGGGATGCTGACTTCAGTGGAAGTATTTCTGTTTAAGGCTAGAATTACTCTACATAAACACTTTGCTTAGTGATTGCATATTTTCTGTTGTAGATCAATGGCACCACCTGCTCAACCCAACTTTGCATTGAAATCAATTCTGGAAAGGGATAAACTGAATGGAACAAACTTTACCACCTGGTATTGAAATCTGAGAATTGTTCTCAAGCATGATAAAAAGGAACATGTTATAGAGGATCCACTTCCATAGGAACCTGCCGATAATGCTAGTGCCACAACTAAGAATACCTACCAGAAACTCGTTGATGAATCAACGGAGATCAGCTGTCTGATGCTAGCTTGTATGGAGCCCGATTTGCAACAGCACTTCGAAAATGTTGAGGCTTACGATATGATCGAGAGTCTCAAGAGCATGTTTCAGACACAGGCTAGAACCAAAAGGTTCAATGTCTGGCGATCCTTGATGGATTGCAAGCTGAAGGAAGGTGATCCACTGAGCCCACATGTGATCAAGATGATCGGATATGTGCAAGCTTTGGATCGGTTGGGCTTCCCGCTCTTGGATGAGCTGGCTACTGATGCTGTTCTGGGTTCTCTTCCGCCCAGCTATGGGACGTTCATCTCGAACTATCATATGCATGGCATGGATAAGAAGCTCACTGAATTGCATGGGATGCTCAAAGTGGCAGAGCAAGATATTAAGAAAGGCACGCATCAAGTGTTGATGGTGCAGAAATCGGCTAAGTTCAAGAAGAGTTGGTCCAAGAAAAAGGCTAAGGCAAAGGGCACGGAGACGGTAACCTCCGCCGCTGCGTTAAAGTCTGGACCGGACTCGAAGACCATTTGCTATCACTGCAAGGAAACTGGTCACTGGAAGAGGAACTATAGCAAGTGGCTTGCAGAGCATGGCAAGAAGGCCGGGAATGCTGCTTCAGGCAAAGGTACACTTGTTGCATATGTTATAGACATTTACCTTGCTGACATACCTAGTAGCTCTTGGGTATTTGATACCGGATCGGTTGTTCATATTTGCAACTCGATGCAGCGGCTGGTAAGAACTAGGCGTGTGGCACAAGGGGAGATTGACACCAGGGTCGTCAACAAAGCAAGAGTTGTTGTGTTGGATGTCGGCACGATGCAGCTCCAGCTTCCTTCTGGATTTATTTTGGAATTGAATAATTGTTATTACATTCCTGCACTTAATCGGAACATTATTTCTACCTCATGCTTGATGAGTCAGGGTTATGAATTCAATTTAAAGGACAATGGTTGTTCGTTTTATTTGAATGGTATGTTCCACGGCTATGCACCCATCGTTGATGGGCTATTTATATTGAATCTAGAACAGGAACCGGTCTATAACGTGAATGTCAAGAGGCATAAGCCTAATGAGATAAATCTGACATACTTCTGGCAGTGCCGGCTTGGACACATTAGTCTGAAACGCATGAAGAAGCTCCATGATGATGAGCTCCTAACTTCGTCCGACTTCGGGTCGTTCGAGACATGCGAATCATGCTTGCTCGGCAAGATGACTAAGTCTCCTTTCGCAAAGAGTTGTGAGAGGGCGTCCGAGCTGTTGGAACTGATACACAGTGATGTGTGTGGACCAATGAGCACAACTGCCAGAGGTGGCTATCAGTACTTCGTGACTTTTACCGATGACTTGAGTAGATATGGATATATCTATTTGATGAGGCACAAGTCAGAAGCTTTTGAAAAGTTCAAAGAGTTTCAGCGAGGTTGAGAATCAGCTCGGCAAGACTATAAAGCTTCTACGATCTGATCGTGGAGGTGAGTACATGAGCCAGGAGTTTGATGATCATCTGAAAAGCCGAGGTATAGTACCTCAGCTCACACCTCCGGGTACTCCACAGAGAAACGGCGTGTCGGAATGGAGGAATAAGACCTTGTTGGACATGGTTCGGTCTATGATGAGCAAATCGGATTTACCCTTGTCATCCTGGGGATACGCTATAGAAACTGCAGCTTTCACACTTAACAGGGTACCATCAAAATCCGTAGACAAGACACCACATGACATGTGGACAGGGAAGAGTCCCAGTTTGTCCTTTCTAAAGATTTGGGGTTGTGAAGCATTTTTCAAGCGACTTATGTCAGACAAGCTCACACCCAAGTCGGATAAATGCATATTCGTGGGATATCCGAGGGAAACCTTGGGATACAGCTTCTACAACCGAGAAGAGAACAAAGTGTTTGTTGCTCGGAACAGGGTTTTCCTTGAGAAAGAGTTTCTCAGTCGGGAGGCCAGTGGGAGGACGGTCCGACTCAAAGAAATTCGAGAACCACTCGGGGATGGCTCGGCTGGTGATGAGATCATACCGGAGTCAATCAAGGAACCCGTAGTGGAAGCGGCACCGGAACCACGGAGGTCGAAAAGATTGCACAGAGTGCGTGATGTATTGTTGCTAGAAAGCAACGAGCCGTTCACGTATGCAGAAGCGATGGTGAGCCCAAATTCCGAGGCATGGCTAGAAGCCATGAGATCCGAGTTAAAGTCCATAGATGAGAATCAAGTCTGGGACTTGGTTGATCCGCCGCCTGGCGTAACGGCCATTGGTTGCAAATGGGTCTTTAAGAAGAAAACCGATGTGGATGGAAATGTTCAGGTCCACAAAGCTCGGCTTGTCGCTAAAGGTTATGGACAAGTTCAAGGAATTGACTACGACGAGACTTACTCGCCGGTAGCGATGCTGAAGTCGGTGAGGATCGTACTAGCTATAGCTGCATATTTCGATTACGAGATATGGCAGATGGATGTCAAGACGGCTTTCCTTCACGGAAATTTAACCGAGGATATGTATATGATACAGCCCGAGGGTTTTGTCGATCCGACTAGCACTAGTAAGGTATGCAAGCTCAAGAGATCCATTTATGGGTTGAGGCAAGCATCTCGGAGCTGGAACATTCGTTTTGATGAGGTCGTCACTGGTTTCGGCTTCATCAAAAGCGAAGAGGACTCTTGTTTATACAAGAAGTTAAGTGGGAGCTCGATAGTGTTTTTGATCTTGTATGTGGATGACATACTACTGATCGGAAATGATGTTTCGATGCTGAACTCGGTCAAGGAGTCATTGAATAGCAAGTTTTCGATGAAGGACCTTGGTGAGGCAATGTATATTTTAGGCATTAAGATCTATAGAGATAGATCGAGGAGGCTGCTCGGCTTAAGCCAGAGCACGTACATAGATAAAGTATTGAAGTGGTTCAACATGAGTGAGGCAAAGAAAGGGTTCTTGCCACTCTCACATGGTATAAGGCTAAGCGAGACTCAGAGTCCTTCGACATCTGATGAGCGAAGCAGGATGAGTAGGATTCCGTATGCCTCGGCAATCGGATCCATCATGTATGCCATGATATGTACGCGGCCCGATGTTGCTTTTGCAATAAGCCTAACAAGAAGATACCAGGCCAACCCAGGTGAGAGTCACTGGGCAGCGGTAAAAACTATTTTGAAGTACTTGAAAAGGACTAAACAGATGTTCCTAGTTTATGGAGGTGAGGAAAAGATCGTCGTAAAGGGTTACGCCGATGCTAGTTTCCAAACCGACAGAGATGATTGTCAATCACAGTCCGGATTCGTGTACGTCATGAACGGAGGAGCAGTGAGCTGGATGAGTTCCAAGCAAGATACGATGGCCGATTATACCACAGAAGCCGAATACATTGCGGCTTGTGAAGCTGCAAAGGAAGGTGTCGTTTGGATCCGGAACTTTCTGGATGATCTTGGTATTTTCCCAGCCTCGGTAAAACTGTTGGACCTTTATTGTGATAATTCTGGTGCCATCGCACAAGCCATGGAGCCGAGGAATCACCATAAGGTCAGACACATAGATCGGAAATATCACCTGATACGAAAGATCGTAAAGAATGGTGATGTAGAGTTATGCAAAATTCACACGGATGCAAATGTTGCAGATCCGTTGACTAAGCCGCTTCCACAACCAAAGCATGAGGGGCATGTTAGAGCTATGGGCATTCGATGTCTATTTGATTGACTCTAGTGCAAGTGGGAGACTGTTGGAGATATGCCCTAGAGGCAATCATGTATGATGATATTTCTTATGTGTTTATGAATTAAGATAGTCCTTGGACATTATCAATGATGTGTATCAGCAAGTACGTGACTTGTTTGTGGGACTATGCATTGTATGATGACTGTCCTAAAAGGTCCCTAGTCGAAAGGGCTGTGTGGACACAGCCGACTAGACTAGCATATGACACGGACGATGGCTTGGTCTCACTAGCCATGGAGCATTGGATGCTAACCGGATAGTATGGACTTGGAAGGATCTGGTCGGATTCAACGTAGTTGGATCCGAGTCGGACAGACCCAACTATGAGACGCAGCGATATGTCATCTGTGAGTCTCTAGTACAACATACGTTCTATGTCCTAAGACCTGAGCTAACGCATGTACTCGCGATGGTGACAGACTTGCTTTGGGCCGACCAAACGCTACTCCGTGACTGGGTAGTTACAAAGGTAGGTTTCGGGCTTGTCCAGACCCATGCTACGAGACATGGTCGAGCAAGATGGGATTTGCCCCTCCGACCAGGAGAGATATACTCTGGGCCCCTCGTGTGATCCGACCAGGATAAGCATGACCATGCGACAAGGATTATGAGATAATCCGGTTTGTGGTCGGCATCACTGGAACGAGAAAGAGGTCGGGCTAGCACAAGGATGACAGACTCGCCTTGAGCCCGACAACATATATTGTGTGGCAAAAGGAATGAAAGTATGATGTACAGGTTCGCCTAACCAGCTTCATAGTCTGCTTGGTGTTCAACATGCCTTGCTAGAGGCCGCTACCCACCATGCAGTTCGGAGGTGATCCGAACTGCGACCAAGCCGGCTTGAACCTAAGGGGTCACGCGCTTAAGGGAAGGAACCTACGAGGTCGGATCCGAGGACACTGGTCGGATGTGATCCGAGCTGTATTCGGATTGTGGCCGAGTAGACTTGTGGGCTTTAGGATATGTGCGAGGCCCAAGAGTTGAGCCCGCGATAGATGCCTATATATAGTGGAGGTGCAGCACACTCATGCGGTTGATTGCTTTGGCGCTGTCACTAGGGTTTGCATGTGTTGCGAATGGACACCTCCACTAGCCGCCGACTGTGTGATCGGACCTAGCAGTCCACCGCACGGTGTTCCTCCTGCACGCGCGGATACCGTTAGAGGCGGTGCACTTGTGCCGCTCCTGCGAACCTGTACGAGGGATCCGACGACCGGCTATTCGAGGGAGATCAGACAAGGAGGAGACGATCCACGTAGACACGCTGCCCCAACTCTTCTTCCGTTGCACAGCACTGCTCGTCTAGTGGTAACGAACTGTGATCCATCTCCCGTAGCATGTTCTTGGTTGTTCTGCGAGTAGGAATTTTTAATTTGCAGTCGATGCACCCTACTGTAGAACCCAACAAATCCTTGACCGCTTGGCGAAGGAGATCAGCGGTAGGGCCGTCGAAGTGATCGACAGCCGTTGAACCAGAGGGGTTGGGGATGGACCACTTAACCTGTGACATGGCCCGCGTGAAGCCGTCGTTGTGGACAAGCATGATGTCGTAGCCAGCTTTCCTGAGATACAGTAATACGCAAGCCCGCTAACATGAAGCCTTCAGCATGGCAACATAGTCAACATCTTCACCGGCTTCCGTGGCGACGTGTTGCTCCGGGATCGACAGGTTGGGGCGAACGGCGTCCACCTCGCCAACGCCCGCCGGAGAGGCCATGATAAACCTCTTCTTGGCCGAACGCTCGTCGGGCTCCCTGGGATACGTGGTCGATCTTAGGCTGCGATGTTCTGGAGCAGGGGATGTGGATCTGGTAGGGAGGGACACCGCAAGCCTCATCTAAAAACTCAGGGGAGTGGAGCGACGGTATGGGAATCGTTGGGTAACCTGAACTTCATTATCTAAGCTAGGAGGAAGGGCACACAGGCAGGGGTTGGCGGCGGTGCCGGCGGCAACCGCGAGCTAGGGTTCGAGGGGGTAGGGGCCGGGTGGGGGACTATGGAGGGGGGTGTTTGAGGATACGCCATGGCTACTGAAATTTTTAGTAATGGTGGGTGGAGATGGTGGTGGACGAGGGAGGGCGACGGTTCAAATGCCTCGGCTACTGCAATTTTACTATAAGGTCGGTGTTGGAGGAGTATGGGCGACGGTTGAAGTACGACGACTACTAAAATTTGGGTAAAGAAATTGATGCGGGGCGGGAGTGCCCAAGATCACGCACGGTCCAATAACAATATGCGTGTATGATAATAAGGAAAAGTGGCGGAACCGCCGATTTTTGCAACGCTCAAGGCGGGTAGTTGGTTTTTATATTTCTAGCTAGCTGGTCTATCGCACACGGTTCGTCCTAATTTCCAAATAAACTTACCCGCCTTGACCTTTGCACAGGTGGTGATTTTACAGCGCACTTGCACCGCACACGGTTAAGCCAGTACCTCCACCCTTTGCTCGCGCTTGCGCGGTCATGGTGATTTTACAGCACACTTGCATCGCACACGGTTGAGATTTTATACCTGTGTCCGTTGAGCGTCATAAGAGTCTTTGCAGCAAAAAATCGTTAAAGAGTGAAAGCACAAGTGCTCCCTGGGTGATTTTGGTAATTAATATCAACATATCTCTTGTTGGACTAATTGTTTATCTAGTATATTTCAGATGAGTTCAACAGTCGAGTGGCGTGGAAAACAGGATGTGGAACCCCTTCTAGATGCTAAGGAGAGAAGATTGGAAAAAGCTTAAAGCTCAAGACTCTACATTTTCATTTTCGATGATCCAAGATCACATTGAGTCCATAGGAAAAGCCAATACTATTAAAAGGGGATGAGGTGTTGCTTAAGGGCTTGCTTGCTCAAAGTGCTTAGTGATATGCTTCAAAAACGCTCAACCACTTTCTCATATCCACATATGTCCCAAACGAAAAGTCAAACTCGGCCCCACCGATTTGATCTATCCGGCGCCACCGAGTTCATTTGACATAGCCACTGCCAGAAACCCTAATCAATTCTTACAAACTCTCTGGTTCCTGTTGCAATAATTTCGGTCCAACCGAGATTTGTAATCGGTCTCACCGAGTTTGCTTGGCCAACTCTCTGGTTAGCTCATTGCCAAAATAGGTCCCATCGAGTTTATGTAATCGGTCAAACCGAGATGAGGTTTTACCCTAACCCTAGCACATCGGTCCCACCGAGTTGATCATATCGGTCCCACCGAAAAGCCTAATGGTCACATTATGAACTAAATTGGTCTAACCGAGTTTGGTGAATTGTGTGTAATGGTTAGATTTTTGGGGGAGGCTATATATACCCCTCCACCCACTCTTCATTCATGGAGCGAGCCATCAGAACGTGCCTACACTTCTAGCATACATTTTCTGAGAGAGAACCACCTACTCATGTGTTGAGACCAAGATATTCCATTCCAACCACATAAATCTTGATCTCTAGCCTTCTCCAAGTTGCTTTGCACTCAAATCATCTTTGCACCAAATCCAAATCCGTGAGGAAGATTTGAGTGTTGGGGAGACTATCATTTGAAGCACAAGAGCAAGGAGTTCATCATCAACATACCATCTATTACCTTTTGGAGAGTGGTGTCTCCTATATTGGTTAGGTGTCACTTGGGAGCCTCCGTCAAGATTGTGGAGTTGAACCAAGGAGTTTGTACGGGCAAGGAGATCGCCTACTTCGTGAAGATCTACCATAGTGAGGCAAGTCCTTCGTGGGTGATGGCCCTGGTGGGATAGAAAAGGTTGCTTCTTCGTGTACCCTTCGTGGGTGGAGCCCTCTATGGACTCGCACAACCGTTACCCTTCGTGGGTTGAAGTCTCCATCAATGTGGATGTACGATAGCACCACCTATCGGAACCACACCAAAAATCTCCGTGTCTCCAATTGCGTTTGCACACTCCAATCCCATCCCTTTACATTCTTGCAAATTGCATGCTTTACTTTCCGCTGCTCATATACTCTTGCCATGCTTGCTTGAAATGTATTGTGAATGTTTAAACTTGTGCTAAAACTCCACCTCAACTTGAAGAAAATAAAAACTGTAACTTTTCTTTGCTAAGAGTCTATTCACCCCCCCCTCTAGACACCTCTTCTCGATCCTTTCAATTGGTATTAGAGCATTGGTCTCCATTGCTTTGGTTTAAATACCTTTGGAGGAAGATGGATGAGTCGACGTTGGGTGTCTTAGATGTAGAGTGCCTATGCTTGATGGAGAGTACTTTCATGAGTGGAAAAATGAGATGCTTGTGATTTTCAATGAATATCATTTGATCAAGTATATTACTAGCCCTTGTGCACCTCATGTTGATCCTTTTCATCCTACCCTTGATGAGTCTATTGACATGATCCGCAACCTTAGAACTGTTAATCTTATCACTAGAGGTTTGACTAGAAACTTGATTGGTTGTTTGCCTACTCTTGATTGTGCCTACACTATATGGAGATTTCTTGAGGAACGATTTCCAAACTATTCCTTGGAAAACTTAGATGAGATTCTTCACAAGTCTATTGGTTTGACTAAGATGAGTCCTAATGATCCCAAGTATGGTGATTGTTTGTTTGAGCTTCGTGACCTTATGCGTGCCAAAGGAGATGTTGGAATCATTAGCAATATCATCTCCGAAGTCATTAGAATCCATAAAGATGCACATTGTCATGGTCATAAATCTAATGAATCGCTCTCTCTAGGAATTGACCCATCACAAGACGATGTTGAACACGAATACTATGATGAGGATGATGATAGTGACTTCAACCTTGATGAGTCTATGAGACACTTTGGTCTTATGGCTAATCTTCGCGGCTACATGGCTGGAGGAAAGGAATGGGTCCTTGATAGTGGATGTACTGATCATATGACCAGAGACAAGGATATGTTTCATGAGCTTGCTGAAACCGACGGCCCTCGAAAGTATGTCACTATTGGTGATAACTCAAAGGGTAAGGTGGTTGGCCTTGGTAAGGTGGCCATCTCACATGATAGCTCCATACAAAATGTTATGCTCGATGAATCTCTTGGCTATAATCTACTTTCCGTATCTAGACTTGCTGACTTTGGTTTCAATGTCCTATTCACTGAAGTAGATTGCCAAGTGTTTCATAGAGATAATCATAATATGGTCTTTACCAGTATACGCAGAGGTGATCTTTACATTGTCGATTTCACTAAAAAGGCTCAACCTAGAACTTGCTTTATTGCTAAATCTTCTAAAGGCTGGTTGTGGCATAGAAGGTTAGGTCATGTGGGCATGCAAAATCTTGATAAGCTTATTAAAGGTAATCATATCCTTGGAGTGAAAGATGTTATATTTGACAAGGATAGATTGTGCAATGCTTGTCAAGCAGGAAAACAAGTTGGAGGAAGCCACCCCGTGAAGAACATTATGACCACGAGAAGTCCGCTCAAGCTACTTCATATGGATCTCTTCAGTCCCAATGCCTACAAGAGTCTCGGTGGAAACTCATTTGGTTTAGTCATAGTCATTGATTTTTCAAGATTTACGTGGGTGTTCTTTCTTGATGATAAATCGCAGGTCCAAAAGATCTTCAAGAACTTTGCTAGGAAAGCCCAAAATGATTTTTAAGTGAAGATCAAGAAGGTTTGCAGTGACAACGAAACGGAGTTCAAGAACGCAAATGTGGATACCTTTCTTGACGAAGAGGGGATTTCACACGAGTTCTCGGCTACGTACACACCTTAACAAAATGGAGTTGTTGAGAGGAAGAACCGGACTCTTATTGAGATGGCAAGAACGATGCTTGATGAGTACAAGACTCCAAAACACTTTTGGGCAGAAGCGGTTGAGACGGCTTGTCATGCAACAAATCGCTTGTATCTTCACAAGCTACTCGGCAAGAGGGCATACGAGCTCCTCACCGATAACAAACCCCAAGTTGGATACTTTCGAGTATTCGGCTCAAAGTGTTACATTCTTGATAAGCATCGTCGGTCTAAATTTGCTCCTAAATCTCATGAGGGTTTCCTACTTGGTTATGGCTCAAACTCTCACACTTACCGTGTCTACAACAACTTCACCCGAAAGGTTGAAGAGACAGTAGATGTGAAGTTTGATGAATCTAACGGCTCGCAAGTAGAGAAATTGCCAATTGATGTAGGAGACAAAGACCCTTCGGAAGCAATCCAAGACTTGTCTATTGGCAAGATTCGTCCAATGGAGGTGAAGGAGAGTACCTCGTCCGTCCAAGTGGAAGCTTCTACCTCACGACAAGGTGAACCAAGAGTTGACATGGAAGCATCCACCAGTGGGACACACTAAAATGAAGAAAATGAGGAAGTACACCAAGATGAACCTCATCAACCTCCTTCTCCACCACGATAAGAAATCAACAACGTCAACAATGAAGAAGGCCAAGATGATGAAGAAGATGTTCCACCCCGACACAAGCAAAAGCTCTCACGAGTTCGAGCAAGAGTCTCAAGAGACCATCCCATCGAACAAATCTTCAAAGATATTCAAACCGGGAGAATCACTCGCTCTAAAACTCGTTTGGCTAATTTTTGTGAATATTACTCATTCATCTCTAGCATTGAACCTATGAAGGTTGAGGAAGCGTTGGAAGATCCGGATTGGATAAACCATGCATGAAGAGCTACACAACATTGAGTGAAACCAAGTGTGGACATTGGTCGAGAAGCCCGACAACAACCACAACATCATCGGTACCAAATGGGTGTTGTCGGTGTTCTGGGAACGGGGGTCCCTAGACTTGCCTGCATGCAGCCCAGAGCGTGGCTAGGTTGGCAGGCCTGTACGTCCGATCTTCATCAACAAGGCATCCAAGACCCTCGCGAGGGGCGAAGCCTCATGAGGCGGACGACACAAGACCTCTTCAGGAGCAGCCTCCCCAGGCAGGCTCGAGAGGAGCGGAGATATCAAGGCAGGGCAAACCTTGCAAGGCTCTCGTGACGTGAGCCATGACGATCGGCACCAGGCGGGCGCCAGGCGGACGCCAGCGCGCAGCGTCCTTTTTTCCTCTTTGGTGCAAAGGGGGCAAGCGCAGGAGCAGAGTACTAAGGCATCAGGACAAGGTTGCCATATCCATGCAACAAGACCAAGACCGGCCGGCCAGCAGGACGGAGGTCACAGTGGATCCCAAGACGGCGTCATCAGCCAGAGCGCTTTCACAGGCAAAGACCACTTTTGTCAGGATAACTTGTACTAGTTGTCCCCTTTCAAATTGGCCGCCAATGTTGGCTCCCTTCCCGCTCGATATTTGCGGAGAGGACCAGGGCCTATATAAGTAGAACTAGCCACCACCGTAGGGAAGAGAGATCATCTGGGACTGGAACCACTCCATCCTCACCCACACAAGTTCATCGAGCACAAGAGCGCCTCACCCTCAGGAGGCCGCTCTTCCCCTTGTACTGTTCTTCATCAGCCCAAGAGGCAATCCACCACCACACACTGGAGTAGGGTATTACACCACAACGGTGGCCCGAACCAGTAAAAATCTCGTGTCTTTGTGTTGCGAGCTCGTCGAGTTCGTCCGTGAGATCTTAGCGAGCCAGGACGTAGACCGATAGGGAGGAAATCTCCGCGCGCACCCCAGAGTTCGAACCTTAAGGGTTTTGCCGAAACCCCACATCCGACAAGTGTTTCCCAACAAGCAATACAAATATGGACAAGTCGTTCTCAACAAAGCACGTCTCATCACCCAAGGCTACACTAAAGTCGAAGGTATGGACTATGGTGAGACATATGCTCCCGTTGCTAGACTTGAGTCCATCTGCATCTTACTTGCCTATGATAATCACCATGATATCACCTTGTACCAAATGGACATTAAAAGTGCTTTTCTAGATGGTGAAATCAAGGAGGAAGTTTATGTTAAACAACCTCCCGGCTTTGTCAATCATAAGAAACCTGGCCATGTTTACAAACTTCACAAAGCTCTTTATGGTCTTAAACAAGCTCCTAGAGCGTGGTATAAATGCTTGACAAAGTTCCTTATTGAGAAAGGCTTTGAGATTGGGAAGATAGATTCTACTCTTTTTACAAAAAGGGTTAATGGTGAATTATTTGTGTGCCAAATTTATGTTGATAATATCATATTTGGTTTGACTAACCCTCATTTTAGTGAAAAGTTTGGGAAGCTAATGTCGAAGAAGTTTGAGATGTCGATGATGAGTGAACTCAAGTTCTTTCTTGGTTTGCAAATCAACCAAACTAAGGAAGGCACCTTTGTTTCTCAAACAAAGTACACCAAGGACTTATTCAAGAAGTTAAACATGCAAGAAAGCAAAGGTATGAAAACACCCATGCCTACTAGTGGACATCTTGACATGACGAAGGATGGCAAATCGGTTGACCAAAAGGTTTATCGCTCTATGATTGGTTCATTGTTATACCTATGTGCCCCCCGTCCTGATATTATGCTGAGTGTGTGCATGTGTGCACGATATCAAGCGGCCCCCAAAGAATCTCATCTTAAGGCTGTGAAATGGATAGTGAGATACTTAATACATACACCAAATTTTGGCATTTGGTATCCTAAGAGGTCTTCTTTTGATCTTGTTGGCTACTCCGAATCGGACTATGCCGGTGACAAGGTTGATAGAAAGTCCACTTTGGGAACTTGTCAAGTTCTTGGTAGATCTCTTTTGTCTTGGTCCTCCAAGAAACAAAACTCAGTATCCTTATCCACCGCCGAAGCGGAATACATTGCTGCTGGTTCATGTTGTGCTCAATTACTATGGATGACCCTAACTCTTAAGGATTATGGGATCAATGTGAAACATGTTCCATTGCTCTGTGACAATGAAAGTGCTATTAAGATTGCTCATAA
The DNA here is from genome assembly GCF_018294505.1 of Triticum aestivum. NCBI lineage: Eukaryota > Viridiplantae > Streptophyta > Magnoliopsida > Poales > Poaceae > Triticum > Triticum aestivum. Next base: position 442,515,433 of record NC_057799.1, read on the forward strand.
TCCCGTGCAACATTCTTGAACTAAGCATATTGAAGTTCGTCACCATTTCATTCGAGATCATGTTGCTAAAGGGGACATTGGTCTTAAGCATGTTCGTACCGATAATCAATTGGCGGATATATTCACCAAACCGCTTGATGAGAAAGTATTTTGCCGTTTGAGAGGTGAATTGAACATCGTTGATGCTTCAAACTTGGAGTAGAAACTCCATTTGGATACATGCAAGGCATGATCCTATGACTAATCCTTGACTTTTCTCTTATGATGATCATATGTCTTGGATATATTTGTACCCTTGCATGCTATCTAACCCTTGTAGGAACTTGGATGAATCTAAATCCATGGGATTGCAACTCACTCACATCTTGAGCAATCTCTACATCACCAAGTCACTACACCATGGTGGTTGAAGACAAGGAAGCTTGAAACCTTTCAACATATCCTTTGACAAATTCTATATATCAAATTTCATGATTGTCATTTTGGATACACAAGTGCTATTCCTTGCAAGACTAACCCATGTAGGTAGATGAACTCAAACTACAAGAGGTTCTCCAAGCCAATGATGCGCTACATCAACCTTGAGCATCCCACACAAGTTCAACTACATGACCAAGTTCAACACCACCACCCGAGGTACGATATTCCATCTTAGAAAAGCTTTACCCCAAGTTATGGGTCAAAGCAGCTCAACAAGATGTGAATACATCAAAATGCTTAAACAAAAAATGGTAACCGCATTTTGAGCTTAAACGATGAGTATGACTTATGATCAAGTGTTCTCACTTGACTCCTCAGTCAATATACTCTAACATAGGTGACTTTGTCGCTGCCCAATTCTAGATGAAGTTCTCTAGTGTTTCTCTAAGTTCTTGCATTTGTTCCTTGCATATTCGTTCCCCTTATTTTTAATCAAAAAAAAAACTTCATCTAGATTTCTTTTCTGTTCTCTATTTTGTTTTGCATTTCCTGCATTCAATTCCTTGCAAATCTTTCAGTTAATTCCTTGCAAATCTTTGTGAGATCTTATTTGCCTAGTGAGCTGAGGTGATTGAACTCGGTCACACTGGTCTGTCGCTTTTGGTCAAACCAAACCAATTCGGTGCCACCGAAGAAAACAACTCGGTGTTACCGATTACACTGCAGAGAAGACAATTTGCCATTTGCATCCTGCATTTTTACTCTAGCTCCACTCGATGATTCTTGTCCTCTACCTGCATCACACTCTACATGCTGCTTTGCTCCGTGACTCAAGGACCAAACCCATTTTCACTCACACTCCAGAAGATCCCTTCTTGGAAATTGATGTCAAAGGGGAGAGAGAGCTCACATCAAAGCTTGATCACATCGAAAGGGGGGAGAGGTAATCACATCAAAGGCCTCAGATGCTTGGTGTTCAAGAGGAGAGAAGACACATGTCTTTAGAGAGGGGAAAGACATGTATCTTTTGATGTTAGTTTGTGTTTTATTTTGTGCTCTGATTTTTCTTGCTCTGATTTCCTTTCCCTATATTCTCAAATTATCTAACATAAGATTCAGGGGGAGAAAGATCTCTAAGGGAAGGAAATCTTCAAATTCATTGCATATCTTTTACCTTTGGGGACATGTCTATATCCAATAGGAGTACTAGTACTCACTCTCTACATGTCATCCCAATCTTGGTACTCTTGTGGCTCTTTTGTTTGCTCTGTCTAGTAGATGTATCTGTGTTATCTAACCTTGTTCACTCAGGTTCATCTCTTCCCAAGCCAGCTCAAGACCATGAGGTAAGTATATGCATCACACTCATGTGCATGATGATCTCTTGCTGATGTACATATTGTTTGCAAGAAGGACTCATGAACATGAGGTACATTTCCTATATTCATATCATCTGCTCTGATGCATATAGCCAAGATACATGTAACACATTGCTTGCTCTGTCATGTTTATGCAGTCAGTTGCTCTTGCATTCCATATTGACATGATTGCATACATGTAGGGGGAGCCTATGCATGTTACATGTCTTTCCAAAGCTTTACTTGCTATTTTCTATATCTTTATCTAAGGCTTTGATGTATGTTGTCATCAATTACCAAAAAGGGGGAGATTGAAAGCACAAGTGCTCCCTGGGTGATTTTGGTAATTAATGTCACCATATCTCTTGTTGGACTAATACTTTTATCTAGTATATTTCAGATGAGTTCAACAGTGGAGTGGCGTGGACAAGAGGATGTGGAACCCCTTCTAGATGCTAAGTAGAGAAGAATGGCAAAAGCTCAAAGCTCAAGACTCTACATTTTCATTTTCGGTGATCCAAGATCACATTGAGTCCATAGGAAAAGCCAATACTATTAAAAGGGGATGAGGTGTTGCTTAATGGCTTGCTTGCTCAAAGTGCTCAGTGATATGCTCCAAAAACCCTCAACCACTTTCTCATATCCACATATCCCCAAACCAAAAGTCAAACTCGGCCCCACCGATTTGATCTATTCGGCGCCACCGAGTTCATTTGACATAGCCACTGCCAGAAACCCTAATCAATTCAGTCTCACCGATGGGTTCCCGGTCTCACCGAGATGGGCTTGCAAATCTCTGGTTCCTGTTGCATTAATTTTGGTCCAACCAAGATTTGTAATCGGTCTCACCGAGTTTGCTTGACCAACTCTCTAGTTAGCTCATTACCAAAATCGGTCCCACCGAGTTTGTGTAATCGGTCAAACCAAGATGAGGTTTTACCCTAACCCTAGCACACCGGTCCCACCGAGTTGATCATATCGGTCCCACCGAAAAGCCTAACGGTCACATTATGAACTAAATCGGTCTGACCGAGTTTTCTGATTCGGTCCCACCGAGTTTGGTGAATTGTGTGTAATAGTTAGATTTTGTGTGGAGGCTATATATACCCCTCCACCCACTCTTCATTCATGGAGAGAGCCATCAGAACGTGCCTACACTTCCAGCATACATTTTCTAAGAGAGAACCACCTACTCATGTGTTGAGACCAAGATATTCCATTCCAACCACATAAATCTTGATCTCTAGCCTTGTACAAGTTGCTTTCCACTCAAATCATCTTTCCACCAAATCCAAATCCATGAGAGAGGGTTGAGTGTTGGGGAGACTATCATTTGAAGCACAAGAGCAAGGAGTTCATCATCAACATACCATCTATTACCTTTTGGAGAGTGGTGTCTCCTAGATTGGTTAGGTGTCACTTGGGAGCCTCCGTCAAGATTGTGGAGTTGAACCAAGCAGTTAGTACGGGCAAGGAGATCGCCTACTTCATGAAGATCTACCCTAGTAAGCCAAGTCCTTCGTGGGCGATGGCCATGGTGGGATAGACAAGGTTGCTTCTTTGTGGACCCTTCATGGGTGGAGCCCTCTATGGACTCGCGCAACCGTTACCCTTCGTGGGTTGAAGTCTCCATCAACGTGGATGTACGATAGCACCACCTATCAGAACCACGCCAAAAATCTCCGTGTCTCCAATTGTGTTCGCACACCCCAATTGCATCCCTTTACATTTTTGCAAATTGCATGCTTTACTTTCCGCTGCTCATATACTCTTGCCATGCTTGCTTGAAATGTATTGTGAATGTTTAAACTTGTGCTAAAACTCCACCTCAACTTGAAGAAAATAAAAACTGCAACTTTTCTTTGCTAAGAGTCTATTCACCCCCCCCCCCTCTAGACACCTCTTCTCGATCCTTTCAGAGAGGGTCAGAAGACAGCCACACCAGCATGTGGCCCAAATATATATGAGTGAAAAGGGTGTTCTGTGATGTTCAAAATTCCAATGCACAACTTTGACCGCGCGGGCCCACGGTTGGGCGCGTCGTTGAAGATCGATAAGAGGGGCCAAAAGTCAAGAACCACCTAGAAGTGGCCAAATATATGTAGGAATATTGGGGATGTTTAAAACTTTAAATACACAATGCATAACTTTGGTGGCACCTGCCTCGCAAACTCGAAAGCACCCTTGGATATATCTATAATGACATAATGTTGTAGCTAGCTAGGATGCTTGGCCCACCACCTCCCACTTCGTGTCAGCGGGGCGGATGCACATAATGATCGATACTTTGGTCATACATGCATGTCGCCATGATCTACCATAAGATGGACCAATGAATCTATTGTTTGGTCAAACAACAGTTGTTGTTGTTGATAAACCGCTTGGGCCAATAGATTGAACCATCATAAAAATCGCACGAGAGGGACCACAAAACCAGCACCTCTTGCATGCGGCCCAAAATGATGTACGTTGGGAAGGTAGTTAAGGATGAGATACGCAGGGTATGATGTAGGTCGAACCCAGCAATCCGAGCATGTGGGAGGGAATCTTGACAACGCATGAGCTCGAGCTTTGGTTGAGCGACATGTGACGGTGACCGGCCCTAACACGAACTAGGAGGAATCCATTCATGGCCAACACATACCCCTCATTATCGGTCAAAGGGATGATATATATACACTCGGGGAGCCCACAGATATGTGTGTCGTCACAAAAAACCGCACAAGGGAGACGTGGTCGATCAGAAGACCCCGTATACACTGCATGCGGCCCGAAAATATGTATGGGTACGGTGGTGTGTGATGTGTTTAAATCCTGAATACACAACTTTGATGGGCCACCAACTACATTACAAACCGAACACCGTACCCGACTCCAAGCATGGTTCAATACGTACGATGTCGGTTTCCCAACTTCGAGGCGAGGGGGGGTCATCGCACGCATGCGCTCAAACTTTATTTGTTCTAGCATGGGACACATCTATATCTATACGCCTATATAGTGTGCGAATAACTTTGAAAGTTGGTCGTTGGATGAAGCCAATCCGACGGTACAGAGATGGCAAATCTTAGCACTACTGGCCGTTGGATATCATCTACATTCCACCAGATTCTGCCACATGTACAATCTAGAAGACTCCATGGTTGAACTTAAGCATAATGCACAAACCTCAAAACACAAGCACTTCTCCTTTGTTCTAGAATCATCCATATCGTAATTGCCCAAACTTTTTTTTCTAAATGAATTGTCACTTTTTGTTTTTACTTTGTGCTTTACAATGCACAATTCCATGAATCTTAAAATCGCTTTTTTTATAAAACTAATTGATTTTGGATGAGATGAACTATAAGAATTAAATGAACATCTACATCATGCATATATGACTCAAAGCTTACATGCTATAGTGTGGTATTTATTCATAATTTGGTTACCAAATCTCATGCGTGCAATGCACATGTACCTTACTAGTATCAATAGGAAACCATCATGGTCAAACCCTTCTCGTTGTTGGGTCAAAGGAATAGATTGTGTGGGCCCCCCTAATTGTCGGTAAAGGATAGTATATATACCTCGGGGAGCCCACAGATATGTGTCGCGTCTATAAGCCGCACAAGGGAGACATGCTCGAGAAGAACACCCTACCCCCTATACCCTACATGCAACCTGAAAAAGGTTTATATAATCGCCATGACAGGTCAAGTCAGTCATTCTTTAATTTTTTTAGAGAAAAAATAACCCATAAAAACATAGTAGGTTTATATAATTGCCATGACAGGTCAAGTCAATCATTCTTTAATTTTTTAGAGCAAAAAATAACCCATAAAAACATAGTCTACAAATTAGCAAAACAAGGATCCCAAGGTTTATATAATTGCCATGATAGGTCACTATAGAGATATATTATATCTCTATAATGACCGTGTCATGGCATTTAAATGAAGCTTGAGATATGCAACTTCCCACCGGGTCACCCATCCTTGGACTACTCTAACCCGAGCATGCTAAACTTCTGCGTTCTATTCGACTAGGCTAGCGGATGGGAAGCCGCCCCTTGCTGCCTCCTTGCCATTAAGGCGTTTCACGCTGGTCACCCTATGGGACCTACTCCCTCCTATCACACACATTTGTGCTTTTAGAAACTGTGTGGGATATTTACATGGCCGGTGTGTCGCCGCTAGCCTTCAATGAGCACTTACACTGGTAGCGGGAAAACGATGGGAGAAGAGGCGGGAAACCGATGAGAGGAGTGGCGAGAAACGGTAGCCTATTTAGAAAACCTAGTAGACCAGGAAGCGTGAGCTAGCACGACGCATGCGCACAGTGCTTACCCATGTACTGCATGTGTCGTCGAAAGGGCTTAGGGTTGCCGTTCGATCTGGGAGCATCCAACGGTGCACACGTACGATCTGTGGGGTTTGGGTTCTGGCCAATCAGAACGCATGACTCAGATCAGGCACGCAGCAAGGGGGGGGGCATCGGCCATGGTTTGGTAGGCACACGGCTTTTGTGAGTGAACTATGTGCTATCTGAAAACATTTCGTGAGAAGAATCTCAGTTTTTAAATCCTCGTAAATCCAAAACTCACCTGAAAATCGTGAAACCTGGCATGGTCTCACGACATGGCACATATATGTCGAGGAATTTTTTTCGTCCATTTTGGCGCAAGTTTTATTACAAGCCTCTAACAAACCGGAGCTTCTCTCAAAGAAGCCTGGTGGTTCCGATATGGAAACGTGTCCCCCTTGTGGGCGAAACGTAATCATTGCCTCTTTTTGCCTTGTATTTTCTTCTACGGGCAACATGGAACGACAGGATATCCGTGCTGAAATTTAAACTTATTCAGGGTTCGTTTGGCCTTTTTATACACTAATTGAGTTTCCTAGGCATTTAATGTCCATAATTCAAATCTGAACTTCAAATACATGCTCCAGTTTACCAAATGGCTAGAAAATTTATACATGTGTCCTTGGGTGCATGTTTAGGTCCCATGCCAGGAATGGGAACGAATTACAACCGTACCCGCGTCCTGGCTCGTCCTCAAACATTTGGAATCTCAGTTTTTAAATCCCCGTAAATCCTAAACTCACCAGAAAGTCATCAAAGGTGGCATGGTGTCACGTCATGGCACACATATGTCGTCGTAAAAACATTGTCCAATTTGGGTCAAGCATTATTACAAACCTCTTACAAACCGGAGCTTCTCTCAAAGAAGCCTCGTGGTTCCGATAGGCAAACGTGTTCCCCTTGTGGGCGAAACGTAATCACTGCCTCTTTTCGCCTTGTATTTTCTTCTACGGGCAACATGGAATGACAGGATATCTGTGCTGAAAATTAAACTTATTCAGGGTTCGTTTGGCCTTTTTATACACTAATTGAGTATCCTAGGCATTTAATGTCCATAATTCAAATATGAACTACAAATACATGCTCCAGTTCACCAAAATGGCTAGAAAAATTATACATGTGTCCTTGGGTGCATGTTTAGGTCCCATGCCTGGAATGAGAACGAATTACAACTGTATCAGTGTCCTGGCTCGTCCTCAAACATTTCGAATCTCGGTTTTTAAATCCCCATAAATCCAAAACTCACCAGAAAGTCATCAAAGGTGGCATGGTGTCACGTCATGGCACATATATGTCATGGTAAAAACATTGCCAATTTGGGCCAAGCTTTATTACAAACCATTTACAAACCGGAGCCTGTCGCAAGAACCCTCGTGGTTTCGATAAGGAAACGTGTCCCCTTGTGGGCCAAACGATAATCGCTCCCTCTTCTAGCCTCGTATTTTCTTCTACACGCAACACGGAACAATGGGAGATTCGAGCCGAACTTTTAAATTATTCAGGGTTCGTTTGACCTTTTTTATTCATTCATTGAGTATTCTAGGCATTTAATGTCCATAATTCAAATCTGAACTACAAATACATGCTCCAATGCACCAAAATGGCTAGAAAATCGTACATGTTTCCTTGGGGTGCATGTTTAGGTCCCATGGAACGAATGGGAATGAATTCAACCGTCTCGCCATCCTGGCTTGGCCAAAAACATTGCGAATCTCGGTTTTTAAATCTCTGTAAATCCGAAACTCACTAGGAAATCATGAAACTTGGCATGGTGTCACTACATGGTACATATAATTGTCCGATTTGGGCGAAGCTTTATTACAAGCCTCTTACAAACTGGAGCTTGTCGCAACCCTCGTTGTTCTGGTAGGGAAACATGCCCCTCTTGTGGGCGAAATGATAATCGCTGCCTCTTCTCGCCTTGAACTTTGTTTTCTACAGGCAACATGGAATAACACGAGTGTCGTGCTGAAATTTGAAACTGGTCAGGGTTCCTTTGGCCATTATATATATTACTAATTAAGTTTTCTACCCATTTAATGTAGTCCATAATTCAAATTTGAAATACAAGCACATGCTCCAGTGAAGCAAAATGGGTGGGAAATCGTACATGTGTCATTGGATGCATGTTTAGATCTCATTTAAGGAATGGGAATGAATTACAAACTTGTCGTCGTCCTAAAACATTGAGAATCTCAGTTTTTAAATCCTAGTAAATCAAAAACTCACCCAAAAAACATGAAACTTGGCATGGTTTCATGACATGGCACATATATGTTGTGGTAAAAAATCGTCCAGTTTGAGAAGAGGCGCACACATTAGTAGCCAACGAAATCCTTTTTGAAACAAAAGCTGACACGTTAATATCGCAAACGGTTGTATTATATTAACCGTGTCGAAATTTAACCATACTCGGTGGCGTGCGTGCAGCTGTTTGATTAGACAGGACGAGCGCGACAAGTCCGCCGTGCAGGCTCTACGGGACGCGTGCGAGCAGTCCGCCGCGCAGGCTCGACGGGACCGTGCATCCTGTCCACCTCGTAGGCTCGATGGGACACGTGCGAGCAGCAAGGCCGCCCATGCTCATCGGGAAGCAAGCTCTTTGACGTCCATGCACCAGCCACCGCCCGCCTCGCTCACAACTTCTCAATTAATGGGTTAATTAAAGCACCTGGACGAAGGGTGTTTGCTTTTGATCCCATGGCAGCATTTGCTTTCTTCATTTTTTCAACTCATATTCTGGCCTAATTTAAATTACCACATAGGGCAATGGATAATACGACCACAAATAAAAAGGCAACGGATAGTATGATGACAAATTTACAATGGTGCAGATAATAATTGTCTTACATATTCCGGATAATTTAAAATGCCACATGCGGCAAAGCCCGGAAGACACAGGGCAAGAGAAGAAGGAAATCGCAGACAACGATCTGGATCGCTACTGTCTCTACTCGTCGATGGATCGCCGGGCGATGACATCCTCCAGCTCCTTCTTCAATTCCTCACAACTTTGCTTGAAAGCAGCCACGGATTCCTCCACCTCCTGCTCGCGCTCGATCCGGAGCTTTCTCAAGTCACCCATCAGTTCCTCGATGACCGCTGTCAGCGTCATCCCCGAGGCACTCCTCTGCTCATGCAGCATCTTCCAGCCGGCACTCCTCCTCCTTCTCGGCGAGCGCCTTGAGGAGCTTCGCATTGTCACCCATGAGTTGCTCGACGAGGCCGATCGCCTTGTCAACCGAGGCATTGGTGATCTCGAGCAGCTTCATCAAGCCATCGACCAGCTCCTGCTGCTTAATGAGGCCAGCGAGAATGTCGTCATCGCCGGCCAAGGACTTCAGCAACGCCAGCTCGTCGCGGTCACCGATGCAGTGAGTGCGCTTGTGAGAGCCCTCATGTGCCCGTGAGAGCTCGTTTGAGGGCTCCGCGGCGCGCCGGGACATCTCTGCTTCGGCTGCGGCTTTGCGGCGGGACCTCTCTAGTGCTTCCACGGCCTTGGTCTTTGCTGCCTGGTTATATGTCCACCCGAAACTCCTCATACCGGTCATGGCGGAATGACTTGACAGGAAAGACCAGTTTTGTGGGTGATGAGGAGAGGAACTATGAAGTAATTTTCGAGTGGGTAGTTTATATAACCCAGTGCTAATTGTGAACACATATTAGTTTGATAGGTGTGAACAGATTTGCAATTACTTATTGCGTTGTAATCTGCAATGTGACGAGAAACAAGGTCAAAATTTATTGTTGGCAGAAGGTTGACCATGTGGTTGCTCGCCGTTGAGCCGGCCGCGACGCGCTCTGCTCATGTCTGTCCGCGCGTTTTTCTCGCCATTGAGGCGGCCGCGGTGCGCTCCGCTCTGGCGTCCCTGCGCGCGCTCTACTCGCTGTTGAGGCAAATTTACAATGGCAACGGTTAATAATTCTTAATAATTGTCTTACATATTCAGGATAATTTAAAATGCCACATGCGGCAAGGTCCAGAACACTCACGACCTACATATGCATACAATTATAATAAAATATAGGCTAAGAGGCTGAGCTGGCGGCCTTCCGACGATGGTCTTCTCGGACTCCATGATCAACATAGCACCCTTGCGGCTGTTCACTCCAAGTGTCCCGACCTGCCTTCGCCTACGGAGCTGCTGGCGCTGGGAGGCTCTTGGGGTTGCTCGGCATCTTCCAGAAGAGCTTGACAGCGTGCAATCGCACGCATGACATCTCCGCGGAACCGCTCCATTTCCATGTCTCTGGCCTGGTAGCAAATTCCGTCCATCACCTGCATCCTCAAGATATCACGTTGGCGATGTTCTACTTCGTCGGGGACGTCAACTCCGCCAAAGATGTGCTCGAGCCTGGCCACCACATCATCGGTATCGAGGTTAACACGGCCACCGCAGGCAATGATGAAGCCACAGGCTGCCTGTCTCTTGACTGAATCGCAGAGGTCCTCTGCCCATTCCTTGTGGGGCATCAGGCTCTCGATGAGCACTGGTGACGGCGGCTCTTCGGGTGGGTCGTCGATCAGGCCGCCGAGCAGCTCTGGATCTTTTGCACGGTGGATGGCAAACTGCTCATCACACGTCCTCTACAATATGTCGATTGTGCGCCCAAGGACTGTCACACCGATATCGCTGCCAATGGGCCATGCTACCTGCATAGGCCGATGAAGCTCTTGCTCCCCGACCTGCTCCGGCTCGTTCTCCTCGCCGAAGATGTAACGCAGGTAGGCATCAACGTCGGAGCTTTGGTCGTTGCCTGGCATGCTTGGAATAACTAATGGTAGATGGGTGAGGACTAGATCTGTGCAGAGTGTCGCGATGGTGCGTTGTCGTCTGGGTTATATGCAGCAAGCCATTAGCTGGTGGTGGGAAACCGATGAGGGAAGAGACGTGGATTTTACAATTCACCCATGTGGAGCGCGGGAAGACTAAGTGGAGCACACACAAAACCCGAATACCGTATCCGGTGCCACATGTTATTTACCACACAAGTGTTAACATAAGGAAATGTATGTGTAACTTACTAATCATCGCACACGAGTACTCGCAGACGCATCGTGTGCGATACTCCTAGCCACCGCAAGTAACTCGTTTGCATTTTTTTAAAGTTTTTTGTACACATAGAATCGCACACAAACTAACTGTATTAACCGTCTGTGTTGTAATTTCTCATCGCAAACAGTTCATCTGAGTCGACTGTTTGCCACGTATCACACACATCTTGTTAAGTTGAACCATTTCTGTTGTGTTCACTAATCGAAAACAGTTCGTCCGAGTGAACCGTATGCCATATATCACACACACCTTGATCTAGCTAACCGTTTATATTGCACTCCCTAATGGCAAACAGTTCATCGGAGCGAACTGTATGTCGTATGTCGCACACACATTGATATGGCTGCCCGTTTCTGTTGTTCTGCCTCATCGCAAACGTTCAAATGGGTTAACCGTGTGCCCTGCATCGCACACGCAACTAAAATCTGAACCGTGTTTGATGGCTTCGCCATTGCAAACGTTTTGCACATTTTTTAACCCTTTTTACATCCCCGTTTGCGATTAATGCATCGCACACAGTTTCGTCAAAGGGTCTATGATCGTAGTGTCGTGTTAGCAGCATCCTGCAGTAGTGATGCATGCTCGATCAGAACACCCGCCCCCCTATCCCCTGCATGCGGCCTGAAAAATGTATGGCTCTGGTGTGTGATTTGTTCAAATCCTGAAAGCAAAAGTTCGATGGGGCACCAACTACATCGGTAACATTACAAATTGAACATTGTACCCCAGCGGATAGGTTAAAGACGTACGAAGTCGGCAACGCAACTTCAAGGCGGGTGGGGGGTAGGGGTTGGTTGTCGTCCAACACATGGGCTAAAACTTGATTTGCTCTAACATATCACACGAAGCAAAGAGTAAACCCTTCCCGTTCATTGGGTCAAATGGATAATTTGTGTGGGCCTACAAATGTCAATCGTTCATTGATTTTTGAGAAAAAAATAACCAATAAAAACAAAGTCTACAAATTAGCAAAACAAGGATCCCAAGGTTTATATAATCGTCATGACAGGTCACTATAGAGACATTTATCTCTATAATGAATGCATCATAGCATTTAAATGAAGCTTGAGATATGAAACTTCCCACCGGGTCACCCATCCTTAAGACTACTCTAGCCCGAGCACGCTTAACTTCTGCGTTCTATTCGACTAGGCTAGCGGATGAGAAGCTGCCCCTTGCTGGTAGGAATTTCCTCCTTGCCTTTAAGGTGTTTCACGCTGGTCACCCTATGGGACCTACTCCCTACTATCACACATGTTTGTGCTTTAAGAAACTGTGTGCAATAATTACATGGCCAATGTGCCGCCGCCTAGCTTTCTATGAGCACTGACACTGGCAGTGGGAAAACGATGGGAGAAGAGGCAGGAAACCGATGGGAAGAGTGGCGGGAAACTTAGTAGAGAAGGAAGCGTGAGATAGCACGATGCATGCACACAGTGCTTACCCATATAAATAAAGTCACAACCGGAACTGCATGTGCTTTCGAAAGGAATGAGGATTGTCGTTCGATATGGGAGCATCCAACGGTGCAGGCATACGATCCGTGGGGTTTGGGTTCTGGCCAATCAGAACACACGACTCAGATCACGCACGCAGCAGGGGAGGCATCGGCCACGCTTTGGTAGGCACACGACTTTCATGAGTGAACCGTGTGCTATTTGAAAACATTTCATGATAATCTCGGTTTTTAAATCCTCGTAAATCCAAAACTCACCCGAAAATCGTGAAACTAGGCATGGTGTCATATATGTCGAGGAATTTTTTTGTCCATTTTGGGGCAAGTTTTATTACAAGCCTCTTACAAACCGGAGCTTCTCTCAAGAAGCCTCGTGGTTCCGATACAGAAACATGCCCCCCTTGTGGGCGAAACGATAATCACTGCCTCTTTTTGCCTTGTATTCTATTCTACATGCAACATGGAACGACAGGATATCCGTGCTGAAATTTAAAATTATTCGGGTTCGTTTGGCCTTTTATAGATTAATTGAGTTTCCTAGGCATTTCATGTCCATAATTCAAATCTGAACTACAAATACATGCTCCAGTTCACCAAAATGGCTAGAAAAATCATACATGTGTCCTTGGGTGCATGCTTAGGTCCCATGCAAGGAATGGGAATGAATTACAACCATACCAACGTCCTGGCTCGTCCTCAAGCATTTGGAATCTCGGTTTTTAAATCCCCGTAAATCCAAAACTCACCAGAAAGACATGAAAGTTGGCATTGTGTCACGTCATGGCACATATATGTCATGGTAAAAACATAGTCCAATTTGGGCCAAGCTTTATTACAAACCTCTTACAAATAGGAGCCTTTCGCAAGAACCCTCGTGGTTTCGAAAGGGAAATGTGTCCCATTGTGGGCGAAACGATAATTGCTCCCTCTTCTAGCCTTGTATTTTCTTCTACATGCAACATGGAACAATGGGACATTTGCGCTGAACTTTGAAATTATTCAAGGTTCATTTGACCTTTTTTATTCATTAGTAGATTTTTCTAGGCATTTAATGTCCATAATTCAAATCTGAACTACAAATACATGTTTTGGTGCACCAAAATTGCTAGAAAATTGTATATGTGTCCTTGGGGTGCATGTTTAGGTCCCATGGAAGGAATGTCAATGAATTTGACCGTCTAGCGTCCTAGCTTGGCCTCAAACATTGTGAATCTCGGTTTTTAAATCTCCGTAAATCCAAAACTCAGCAGAAAATCATGAAACTTAGCATGGTGTCACTACATGGCACATATATGTCGTGGTAAAAAAAAGTACAATTTGGGACAAGCTATACTACAAGCCTCTTACAAACCAAAGCTTCTCGTAACCCTTGTGGTTCCGGTAGGGAAACATGCCCCTCTTGTGGGCGAAACGATAATCGCTGCCTGTTCTCGCCTTGAATTTTGTTTTTTGCAGGCAACATAGAATAAAAGGAGTGTCGTGCTGAAATTTGAAACGGTTTAGGGTTCGTTTGGCCATTTTATGTATTAACTGAATTTCCTAGGCATTTAATGTAGTCCATAATTCAAATTTTAACTACAAGCACATGCTCCAGTGAAGCAAAATGGGTGGAAAATCGTACATGTGTAATTGGGTGCTTGTTTAGGTCTCATTGAAGGAATGGGAATGAATTACAAACGTCTCGTCGTCTTGAAACATTGAGAATCTTGGTTTTTAAATCCCAGTAAATCGAAAACTCGCCCAAAAAACATCAAACTTGGCATGGTTTCATGACATGGCACATATATGTCATGGTAAAAAAATCATCCAGTTTGAGACAAGGCGCGCACATTAATAGCCAACGAAGTCCTTCTGAAACAAATAGCGGACACATTAATATCGCAAACGGTTGTATTATATGAACCGTGTGTTCTCGTAACTATTTAAGTGCAGCCACGCATCCCTCTTTTCTTATGGGATAGTACTACCTCCCTCCTCGTTCATTGGTCATCTTTGTATTTTGTGCCAAAATTTAGCCATACTCAGTGGCATGCGTGCAGCTGTTTGATTAGACAAGACGAGTGTGAGAAGTCCACCGTGCAGGCTCGACGGGGCGCATTCGATCAGTCCGTCGTGTAGGCTCGACAGGACGCGTGCATCCTGTCCACCTCGCAAGCTCGACAGGACACGTGCGAGCAGCAAGGCCGCCCATACTCACCGGGAAGCGAGCTCTTTGACCTTCGTCCACCAGCCGCCTGCCTTGCTCACAACTTCTCCATTAATGGCGGCCGAGCCAATGTTTAACACACGATTAATTAAAGCACCTGGACGGAGGGTGGATGCTTGTGATCCCATGGCCCCTCTCAACGTTAGCATTTGCTTTGTTCGTGTTTTCAACTTGTATTCTGGATAATCTAAAATGCCACATAGGGCAATAGATAATACGGTGACAAATAAAATGACAACGGATAATACGACGACAAATAAAATGGCAAAGGATAATACACCGACAAATTTACAATGGCGCAGATAATAATTGTCTTACATATTCCGAATAATTTAAAATGCCACATGCAGCAAAGCCGGAAGACACGGGGGGCAAGAGAAGAAGGAAATTGCAGACAACGATCTGGGTCGCTACTGTCTCCACTCCTCGATGGATCACCGGGCGGCGACATCCTCCAGCTCCTTCAGTTCCTCACGACTTTGCTTGACAGCATCCACAGATTCCTCCACCTCCTGCTCGCGCTTGATCCGGAGCTTCCTCAAGTCACCCATTAGTTCCTCGACGACCGCTTTCAGCGTCATCCCCGAGGCACTCCTCTGCTCATGCAACATCTTCCAGCCGGCGCTCCTCCTCCTTCTCGGCGAGCGCCTTGACGAGCTTCGCATTCTCACCCATGAGTTGCTCGACGAGGCCGGTCGCCTTCTCAACCGAGGCATCGCTGATCTTGAGCAGCTTCATCAAGCCATTAAACAACTCCTGCTGCTTATGAGGCCAGCGAGAATGTCGTCGTCGTTGGCCAATGACTTCAGCAATGCTAGCTCGTCACGATCGGCGACGCGGTGAGTGCGCTTGTGAGAGCCCCCGTGTGCTGGTGAGAGCTCGTTCGAGGGTTCCACGACACGCCGGGACATCTCTGCTCGGTTGCCGCGTAGCGGCGGGAGCTCTCTAGCGCTTCCGCGACCTTGGTCTTTGCTCCCTGGTTATATGTCCACCCGAAACTCCTCCTATCGGTCATGGCGGAACGACTTGATAGGAAAAAGCAGTTATGTGGGTGGTGAGGAGAGGAACTGTGAAGTGATTTTCGAGTGGGTAGTTTTTATAGCTCGGTGCTAGGTGTGAACACATATTGGGTTGTTTATCGCGTATCACACACATCTTGTTTACATGGATCGTTTGTGTTCTTTTGGCTCATCGCAAATAGTTCATCTATGTGAACTGTATGCCGCATATCACACACATCTTGTTAAGTTGAACCATTTCTGTTATGTTCCCTAATCGAAAACAGTTCATCCGAGTGAACCGTATGCCGTATATCACACACACCTTGATCTGGCTGACAATTTCTGTTGTGTTTCCTAATCACAAACAGTCAATCCAAGTGAACTGTATGCCGTATATCTCACACACCTTGATATGGCTGCCCTTTTCTATTGTTCTGTCTCATTGCAAACAGTTCGTATGGATCAACCGTATGCCCCGCATCGCACACACAACTAAAATCTCAACTGTGTTCAATGTCTCCGCCATCGCAAATGTTTTGCATCTTTTTTGATGGGTTTTTTACATCACGTTTGTGATTAATGCATCACACACAGTTTCGTCAAAGGGTCTCTGATCGTAGTGTCGCGTTAGCAGCATCCTTCAGTAGTGATGTAGCTAGTTTGGTGGCTCAAGGTGGCAATGAATGATTTGAGAATCATTCGATGTATTGTGCATGATGAAGTATTATGGAGGACACGAACCATCTTAACATTTTGTGCAGTTCCACTGAAATCAAGCTGAGCATCCTTGTTTGCATAAATACAGAAAAAGTGATTAGAAAAATAGTGGTACTAGTTGATGAAACATACGCTCACAAATAGAAGCATCTTCATTGTCTTAACGGGACAGATAGCAATATAGTAGCTTAAATTGAATATTTATTCAAAACAATACCACAATATAAGTAACACAACATGACAAATCACGATCATGTGGATGAAGGCCGGTACTGACCTTTGTTAGCAAGATTATGTGAGACCAAGTTCATTTTCAGGCCCCGGTATCTTGCCATGAAGGAAATTCGTTGAAACCTTTTGAAGTCCTTGAGAGAGGCGGCAGAGAACTGCTCGGTCATCACTGTTTTTGTAGTTCAACTAAAAATAAGCATCCCTATTTGTCGAAATATTTAAAACATGCCAGTACATTAACAATGGGACTAATTGATCAAATGTATACTCATAAAGAGATGCATTTTCATTATCCTCATGGGAAATGATATGATAGCAAAGACAACAACTCTACTTGAACTGTTTATTACTTCATTTTGTCACTGGTTCTAACGATGGCGAAACGGTGCCTCAATTTATTAGTGACCTTAGATTAACATATGAAACAATAGCGCTTTCTCATGACAATAGATAAATAGTAAAATGAAGCAATGCCCATGTTAAAGTAATGTCCCTTTTAAGTAATCCTGCTGTTAATCTAGTGTCGTTGATAAATTGAGCCAATGACACTGTTTTAAGAAATGCTTTTGTCCTGTTTTAGTTCCCATGAAGATAATCACGATGCTTCTAATTGTGGGTGTACATTTCATTAATTCATATTGATGTGAGATGCCGCTGTTAATCTTGTACCACTGCCAAAACAAAGTAATGACGCTACTTAAATATCCCTTTTATATATTTTTGCAAACAGGAATGCATATCTCCATACCAGGTCATGTCTTCCTCAATTTTAGTGGAATTGCACACAATTGGACGGGCAGTGTTGCTCTTCCTCATTGTCCTCTGCCACGTGGTTTACCTTTCTCGAGCTTGATGACCAGGAAGAAACAGACAACAACGAGGATTTATCTTACTTCAGTGGAACCTCACCCAAACTTGATGCCAAATCGATGATGCATCACCATGATGACCTATCGATGCTCATGGTTGCATCGGCCGGTGAAGCTGGTTGATGTTGGATGAAAATGGTGCCGTCTTCCATCAGTGCTCTTTGCTGGTAGCCACGAAGACGCCGATATCATTCATCAATGCACCCTGGTTGCGTTGGAGATGCAGCCGGCTTTCACCTTGGTGCAAAATTTTCTTTCGCTATGAACCAAATGTTTCCTCGGAGAAGCATCGATGTTAGTACCAAGGGCAAAAGTTTTGTATTAATTTCTAAGCCTTCTCACAACTTTGTCTTGAGCACCCCTATAAAGTTTATTTGTCAAGCTATGAACTAAATGTTGGTTAGGATCTTTCAATCATTGAGTTGTATAAACATATTATTTATGAGTTCGTTCTGAATTTTTGCCACTAGTTAATTATGTTGCCAAACTTTGATAAAAACTATTATATAACTACATAAAAATATGAATCCAATAATATTTATTTTTTGTTGGCATGTATTAGCAGTTTGCTAGTTAAATATGTGGTCAAGCTTTGATAAAAAAATACAATGTGGAGTAAAAACCCGGACGGAGGTAGTACGTGATACAGTGGCACAGTGATTTAGGCCGAATACAAGAGCCCATGATTCTTGGGAAAGGGCAAACTGTACATACAAAATAATTAAATATGAATTTCTCAAAATATATATTAAAATTGAAGGTTGGTGCGGCCTACCTTCCCGATAATATGACCCGGTGTGGTTGTTCACTTGATGGAGGTTGTGTACCATAAGTGAATGATAGAAAGTGCGACCGAGACGCGTGGAGCGTTAATCGCATGCATGTTCCTCCGATCCTGTTGAGTGGTCGCGCTCGCCACGTGGATATCTACCGCCGTTGGGGCCGCTTGCCGGCCCACCTCGGCAATGACGTTAGGTACGCCGTAGACTCGTCTCTCTGAGACAGGTGGTTCTGGGATGAGCACGACCTGCATCGGCAGTTGTACTTTGCCGGTCATTCTCAGAGCCCACCACGGGCGCGCTCTCTCAGCCCGCGCCTGCCGCGTGGCCTTACGCCCACACCCTCCCCTCGCCATCCCCGCCACCAACCCCGCCGATGATCGCCGAGGAGGAGACAGAGCTCATGAGGCGGGTGATGGATGATTCCATCTGTACCCACGACGAGGCCCAATGGGAGGGCCTCGAAGAGATGATGGCCCTCTCCGCGGCTGGCGACGTCGCCATCCCGGTGCTGGACGTCGTGGTCAAGGAGGAGGCCATGGAAGACGTGTAGGAGGAGGTGCCATAGGAGCCCAATGACGCGGCCTCCAACCCGGCAATGATGCATTAGTCGTGGTCGTGGACGTAGACTATACCGTGCATGCCAGAGTATGTCTTCGTGCCGCCCTCGTGGGTGGGCGCCGAGGCATGGTCACCACAATGGCCGAAGGTGGTGCAGACGCCTCCCGCCTGGCAGCAGTCGCAGGTGCCGTGTGCCCACGTGTGGCAGTTGCTACCCTACATCGACCTCACCAAGGAAGACAAGGAGGCCGACGGCGGCTACTGAAGACGGCGACGACGATGGCGGCGTCGACCGTTTATCTAGTGTTTTTTATGTCATTTGAATTTTAAGTTTAGTTTGAATATGCGGCCTTGAGACTTTTGTGGACGTTATTGTAACATATATATATATATATATATATATATATATATATCATTTTTAAATTATTTGTAATTTCTATTTACTCAAAATTCGGGTCTAATTTTGAAAGTCCAAAAAGGGACAAAATTTGAGATACGACGGTTTGTTGGACACACCAACGGCAAGATGACCGCTTGCGGATGCGCGTATCCATTTTACTGACCTAAATAACAAAATCCGAACAAAACCGAGGTCTATGGTTGGAGTTGGCCTTGCACTACCCAACAAATAGGAGTACAGTAAAAGTAGGCAGCGGGCTGGTAATAATGCAAGCAGCCTGCCAGAACCCCGGTAGGCATGCGTGAAGCAGCAGCAAGAGTGCAAGAGTAATGAAGGATCAAGAGTATATCCGACTTACACTGAACATTCAGACTTGCAAATGAATTGTCTTCAACACTTGAAATACAAGTAAAGGGATTTTTAAATTGAATCAGATCACGGACCTCCTGTTTGTAGTAAATGAATGGTCTAGTATTACTATAATAATGATCATCAGTAAGATTAGAAAAAAAAAAGGCCCAGACGTATTAAAAAGCTCCGCTAGGGGTAGACGCTGTACTACCTCAGGCTCACAGACGCTACTCGTCTGAAGCAGTTGAAGCTCCGTGCGGAGCTCAGCTCACAGAACAGAAGCACACCAAGTCACCAAACAAACAGCGGCTGGAGGAGGAGGAAGCAGCCACCCATTTGAGCCCACATCCAGTGACCCACTCCGCGCCTCCACCTAGAGGAGACCTCAGAGTTTGTGAGGTCCTCCTTCCCCATGGCGGCCATGGCCAGGAGCAACAGCAGCAATGGCCACGGCTACCACCACGAGGCGTCCACCACTTCCTCCTCCTCTTCCTCCACGTCGTTGGCTCGGGGGCGGAGATCACTGGAGCAGCAGGTCCCCGGGACACCGGGGCGGCCGTTGCTGTTCCTCACCTCATCCTCCTCGAGCCCGGCCCACCCCCAGCTCGTCTCCTCGAGGAGGTCAGTACCTTCCAAGTGGGAGGACGCGGAGAAGTGGCTGACGCAGTCGTCCGACCACCGCGGCCATCACCATGGCAAGGCTGCCTCCAAGCAGCACCACATTGGAGGACCGGCGCCGGCAACGGCGAGGAGGACCTCACTAGACGCCAATGCGCTTGCTTTGTACACACTACCTGCAGAGGTGCTCCTCAAAGGTGAGCACCAACTCTTGTTTTGGATTTAACCAGAAATTTCAGTGTTTATTCTTCGTCAAGAAATGCTCTGCTTTACAGACAAGTACACCGACAACGTGGAGCCGTCCAAAGAGAGCTTCGTGTTCCGGAGCTCCTACTGCGAGCCGGCCAAGAATGGCGCTGCGGCGGTGACCTGCGGAGATGATGACTTCCACCGGAGGGACGTCGGCACGGAGATGACGCCCCTGGGGAGCTCCCCGACCTCACGGTGCCACACGCCGGTCAAAAGCACCTCCCCGGCAAGGCACAACACGCCGACGGGCCGGTCGGGGCCCCTTGTGCCGTACAACAGCGGCAGTGGCATGGACATCTCGGAGCTGACGGACTGCCATTTCGCCAAGCTGGACCTGGGCGCGCAGTTCGATTCCATGCTCGTCAACTGGAGCTCCAAGGAGGAGGAGGAAGAGGAGGTGTCCAAGAGCCTCAGGCACTTCGAGGCCAGCGCCGGCGACGGCGGCAGAGCCTGCGATAAGCGGGTTGCCGCCGTCACCGAGTGCCGGTGGGAAGACGATGAGAGAGCCAAGAGTTGCATAAGGTGTGTGCATTTTGCATCTTGTAGCTTGTGAGGATTTGTAGTAATTTGGTTGTGCTTTATTTGGTTATTAGGTATCAGAGGGAAGAGGCAAAGATTCAGGCCTGGATTAACCTGGAGAGTGCCAAAGCTGAAGCACAATCCAGAAAGCTAGAGGTGAGAATGAAATCTCATCTTGTGCATAATGCATATTGCAACTCTTTTAGGCACCATCATAAACTGCATTCAGAAGTTCAGACGACAAATTTAACAGCATGAAATTAGAAGGGTGGAAGCATTGATGTATTCATTGTTCGATGTTATCCCCTCAATCCTTGTTAACCATTCCAGCTCACTGCAATTCTTTAACCGGTTTTGCTGCTGAGCTGGGCTACCATTCTCAGTCATGGTAGCCATGTGAATATCTTCGGTCGGAGAGCCAAACAATGTCGTTTAACCCTAATCTAAGATGAGGACCTGTATCATAATGATGTTAGTACTCCTACATTACTACAACCGATGCAAATGCACGGTGTACTGTACGCCGTGCTGCCAGTAACATATCATTATCACAGACATGAAATTCAAAAGGAATTTTCAAACATTTCCCCCCGATGCATTGATTATACTTAATGCGAAACATGTTCTTCTCCGTGTCAGATCAGAACTCCTCACGTTTTTTTGAACGATGTGTGTTGGTCAGGTGAAGATTCAGAAGATGCGGTCGAACCTGGAGGAGAAGCTGATGAAGAGGATGACGAGCGTGCACAGGCGCGGCGAGGAGTGGCGCGCGGCGGCGCAGGCGCAGCACCTGCAGCAGCTCCGCCGCGCCACCACGGAGCACCAGGCCCGGAGGGTGAAGACGATCAGCCACCACCTCTCCGGAACAGGGACCGGGAGCAATGCGTCCTGCGGCTGCTTCCCCTGCAACAGCGACAACATCATCAGCGGCAACCTCCTCAACTATTAGTTACTGTAGGTTAATTACTGGAGTGCTGCCTAGTTTGACATCACCATGTTCCACCTCTCCGATTAGCGTTCTTCTTTGATTCTTTCTCACGCTCAAGTTAGTATCACAACTCTCCGATTAACGTTCGAGATAACTTTGTTTTCTCTGGCCAAAACAGCGGTAGACAGTCTGAGTCATGCACTCATGCTTGCATAGTCTGACATGCCTCCTGAAGATTGCATGGAATTAATCGCAGACAACCTCAAGCACAGAAGCTCTGCTTTGGTTGGACCAAGAACTCATCTGTGAGCACGTCGTTTGGCGTGCTTGTCTGTCTGAGTGCATTTTCATTAGTACCGCTAACCAAGGGTGAAGGGGCCACGCGCTGTCGACGAGAAGGCCGTCACGCACGGAGAGTCGTGCCATTCTTTGACCAGCACGCACAAACGAACAAACGGACCTCTCGCTAGGCTTTTCCAGCAGCCCCTGCTCTCCTGCGCGCTGCGCCTGCATGCATTTAAAGGGACACATGCGGCAGGCATGGCCAGTACAGTACGCGGCCATCTAGTAGGCACTCCCTCCGTTCGGGTTTATTAGGTACCCACAATAGGAGTAACGTAGGTAATAACATCACACATATCTAAATAATATAGATGATGTGACAAGCAATAAATGAAGAAAAAGAGGCATGTGGTAACATAGCTAGTTACTACTAATGTGAGTAACATCACACATATCAAGACAAGATGAGTCTATAACCTAATAAATGAAGTGTTGTATGTTACCACACATATGTTACTCCCCACTATAGAGGTAGTAACATAGAGTAGTAACATGGGCATGTTACTACACTATGTTACTACCCATTGTGGCTAGTCTAATAGGGATGAGTTAGCGGGCTATAAAAAATAAATTAGTATATTTCTGCTTAGTTGGAGGAAAGAGAAAAGGTAAGCGGGCTCTTCATGAAAAGCCAGCTCTAGCACGTGCTCCTAGGCACTTTGTGAGAATGAAAGATGAGCCCCATAATAAAAAAGTAGTACACTCTTTTGATCTACTATTGTACATGTTGGCTATAAGATGAGTTGTATATGACATGACACTGGCTTACGAGTGTACTACTTTTTATTATGTGGCCCATCTTTCATTCTCATAAAGTGCCTAAGAGCACGTGCTAGAGCTGGCTCTTCGCGAAGAGCCCGCTTACCTTCTCTCTCCTCTTTCTTTCCTCCAACTAAGCAGAAATATACTAGTTTATTCCTTATAGTCCGCTGACTCAGCTCTATTATACTTGCTCTAAAGACAACTTCTCTTAGACCAAGACATATAGTAATTTGCTCACATTAATTCTTTCACTCCATTCCCAATGCACTCTCTGACGTGCATGCAACCAATGAAAAAGCACGCATGAAATGTATTAATTTCTCAGTCATGGCATCAACAACAATGGGTTTCAATGCAACCAATGAAATGGTTACATGCATGCACCTTTTCAAAGCGAGGCCTTATAAAAAGGGACATGCTTGTGATGCTAAGAGGCCTAATAAACCCGGACGAAGGGAGTACCACAGTGGGAGAAACTTAGGCATCTCCAACAGTTTGTATGTTAGGGTCTGTTTGGTTCCAATAAGTCACCTGGCTTATAAGTCAAGTCACCTGACCACATCTTCCCACCTTGTTTTTTTATGTAAAGGTGGTGGGACCCACGCAAAAGGGGGTGACTTATAATTTTTAAGTTAGGGTGAAGCAACTTATGACTTATAAGTTGGGGTGACTTATAAGTTGGGTCTGTTTGGCAAAATAAGTCACTTTTTTCACTTTTCGACTTATAAGTTGGTGACTTATTTGGAACCAAACAGGCCCTTAGCTTGTTGGTAAAATATGTCATGTCATCAATCAACAACTTAACATACAACAACTTCAATGGGTTGTACTCCCTCCGTCTAGGTGTGTAAGGCTGCTTCCAATGCATTGGTGCTTACATGAGGTGCTAAGCATATTAAATACTTTAGCAACCAAAGATCCCAATGCATAAGTGCTTAACTTGTTGGTGCTAAGTATCCTTCATTTAATGATTTTGCAACTAAAGTTCTTCATGCATTGATGGGATTCTTTCATTTAAGTGTTTTGCCTAGGTTCTCGCGTTTGGCATTTTGGGGTCACCACACTCATCTCTCTCCTCTTAATTATCTTGCCACATCAATTTTTTTGCCTACATGGCAGCCTTAGCACCTGTACAAGGTGGAACATTGGGAGGGGCCTAAGTCACCTTACGAAAACCAAATAATCCAAAAATACTTAGGCACGGTACATTAACTCCCTCCTCGTTTCTTGTTTCGTGACATATCAACCAATAAGAGATGTGGGCCGTGCATGCTTTCAATGACTTGAGACTATCAAACATGACATGCAATGGTTAATTCATTGCATGCAATACTATTAACTAGCAAAAAAATTAAGTTCTCTCGTTTTCCCCTCCGCCTTGGTCGCGATGCACAACCTAAGATGACTTATACACCTAGACGGAGGAAATATCTAGTTTGCCCAATAGGATGTGAGATAATAAATAAGGTGCTCTCTCATTCTACATTGGAGCCTGTGCAAGGGGTGTTGGTTCATGTACATACGACCTTCCTCTCTTCCCTCATTTATTGTATGACACATCATCAAAAATCCTATGTGGCAAAGTCTACCAACAACTATCTTACAACCATTGAAGATGCCCTTACTAGATGGTAACACAACGCACCCCAAGACATATATGCTTATGTGGCATGAAATTAATGAGGAGAGAGGCGTTTGTAGTAACATAATATGTTGCCGTAAATGCACCCCAATGCAAAATGATTCTACAACATAATAAATGAATGCTCGCATGACACTACACTTATGTTACTACCCACTATGATGGTAATAACACGCATATGTTACTAGTCTAAGTTACTACCCACTATGACTAGCCGTATAGTATTTTTTCGTGAATACTTTGCCTATCATTGCATTGATTTGTAGAATGAAATTACATACTAGATCGGTTATAGAGTGGTTTAAACGGACCGGCCATCTAGCATGTACACAAGGATGGTCGCGCATAGGAGGCCGTGACACACAAGGGGCGGCGGGTGTGCCAACCGCGGGTGCCGCAGCCTGTCTTAGGAAAGAGCAGGGCAAGCCCTGCGGCGTCGGCACGGGCCTACAACCGTGCCTCCTCTCGGATCGTGCTCACGGCGCGTCCAACGGCCGGCGAGTCGTCGTCAAACAGGCAGCCATTATGGTGCCGCCACATGTGTCAGCCGGTGAGTATGGTGATGGAGGCAAGGCCTCGTTTTAGGCGGCTCGTGGTGCTGGAGATGGCTGATGAGAACCAGGCGATGAACTCCTCATCGGGGTTGGGGATCGTGGCAGTGGATCGGCACCACGAAAGTACCTCGTGCTAGACTTGGCGGGAAAAGGAGCATCCAACAAGGAGAAGATGCATGGTCTCTGGTTCTTGATCGCAGAGTGCGTAGAGCGGCTCATGGGGGAGGTCGTGTCTCGCTAGGCGATCGGCGGTCCAGCAGTGTCCAAGCAGCTCTAGCCAAATGAAGAATTTGATACGGAGTGGTGCCCAAGAGCGCCAGGCGATACGCCAGTGCGGATCTGTTATAGATCCAGTGAAGAGGGCTTTGTAGCAAGATCTTGCGGTGTAGGCACCCGAAGCAATCCAGCGCCAAGATAGCTTGTCCGGCTCATCAGATAAGGTCACCAGGCGTAGGTGTCGCCATAGAGCCACATATTGCACGGCCATGGTCGTGCCCATGGCGCTCTGGATGTCCGTGATCCAGGCGCGGTTGAGTAGCCCATCGCGCACCGACCACACCTTGCACCGCCGCTTGGGCACAGAGCCATATACCAGTGGCGCGATCTCGGCCATGGGTTGGCTATTATTTGTTTTGAATGATCATTTGTGAAACTTAATCCACTCTTTGACCTCTCAAACAAATTATTTTCAAACATGATCCCTCGCATTCGCACTTAGTTTTCTCACACCTTGCTGTTCTGTCCGATGATGCTTGTTTTCCTTGCATCCGATTAAGACTGCAGCGAACCAACCTGTAATTGGTTGGTTAGGAGTAAAGCGATATTTCCAACCCATTAGGTTTCAAGTTCTGGTGCTCGTATTTATTCTGGATTTATTTCTGGATTTCCGGCGATGCACATTCAGTGAGAGGTGATGTTCACCTCGATTAGAGGCGTATGTGGTGACTTTGTAAAATATTAAGATGATATGTTGATAGGGTGTGCGTGTGTGCGTCCATAAGGGCGAGTGTGTGCGCATATATACGAGCGCTTGCGTTTGTACCGTGTTAAAAAAAACACTGTGAATGGTGTGAGATGGTCTCGGGCACGTTAACTCAGTATGCGCAACTCGAAATCCGCCATACAATGGGTGGTACAAGGAAATATTTGCGTGTGTGGTTGTTTTTTAACACGGTACAAACACAAGCGCTCATATATACGCACATACGCTCATTCCTATGAACGCACATACGCATATCATACCCTTATGAGCATCTTTGAGAGACTGAACCGGCATATCATCTTAAGATTTTACGAAGTCATCGTAGGTGCCTCCTAGTCGAGGAAAACGTCTTCTCCCACTGAACGAGCATCGCTGAAAACTCTGAAATAAATTCAGAAAAATGCAAGCACCAAGACTTGAACCCTGATAGGCTGATGATACTCTGTCCTCGTCACCATCCAACCACAGGTTGATTCGTTGCGCATTTGGTTGTTGCATCGTTACGCGCCTATCTATGAGCGTGTAATATATTCCACACTCTCGACGTCTTGCTTGAACCGTCTCGTCCTCCACTCCACTGTCAATACGCCGCGAGCTCGGCTGGGATCCAAGGGGTCGTATTTATCCTTGTTGTATGGTCCAAATCACTTCCTATTCTCTCGAAGCCTCTCCTCCTCGCAGCTGCCGCTGTGCATCTTCTAATGAGTCAAAAATGTGTATTGATGTTAATCTTAATTTTATGCCTACATGATAAGTTTGTGGGATTTTACCGCGTCCATGCATGTCTTTTTTTGTTTTTCCTGGATGTGTTTTTAAAGCAACTAAAGCAATAAGGATATTTATTTTCAAGTAAAGGCTATAGGATCCTATCATTTCCACAATTTATATCCTTCAATATATGCCATGAAACTCTAAAACAAGTAGTCAAAGAAAACATAACAATTTGTCAAAAACATAACACTATGTAAAGATATAATTTTTAACCATACTTATGTAAACCCAAAAATTCTGAAAAATTAGGACATGGCATTCAATTTGTAATGCAATATTGTGTAAAAAAATTCAGCAATTGATCGCGTCTAGTATAGAATAAAAATTCAGACACTACACGCAAAAGTTTCTATTTCTACACATAACCTAACAAACAAGCATTTGCAACATCCCAAATGCTTAACTTGGCACAAAAAGCAAAACAAAATATACAAACATAATTACCACGGTAGGAATAACTATGTTAACCCACTATACTGAATAAGAAATAAAAAGATACATATTGGTTGCCTCCTAACAAGCATTATTGTTTAATGCTCTTAGTTAGGCGTAATGCAAATCTATCACACTTTATCATCATTCAATTCTTCAGTAAGGCAACTTGATTTCTTAGGAGGATTATCAAACATTCTATTAATCATAACACTCATAGGCACAAAGTTCAAAAAGTTAGTGTCATAAGCAGGTTCCTTTTCTATCTTCTTAAATGTTGGGTGCAAACTTATCATTTTCAAATCTCCCTTCTCCTTACTAGAAGAAGCACCCGAGTTTGGCCCGGTAACCTTAGACACATGAGTATTTGTAGAGACCCTCTCACTAGTTTTTATGGAACAAAAAGTCAAACCCAAGACATTTATAACTTCTTCCAATCTATCAATTTGGGGGGGGGGGCTTTGTTCTACTCTATCGGTAATTGGTTCCTTTTCCTTTAATAATTTTGAAGCATTTCCTAACGTAGAGACTAACTTAGTAACTTGATTGTGTACCTTTTTATCCAATTCTTCTCATTGTTGATGAATTGCCTTTTTTCAATAATATCCAATCTTTTCATAAAATGTTTCAATGTTATTTCTGTTTAATTCATTAACCTTAATAGGTGGAGATCCAACTAAATTTCGCATGGTATTAAAAGCATCCAAAGTGTGACTACTCAAGAAATTCACCCAAATGATTGTAAGTATCAAGAACAAACCTATACAAAGTAGTAACACCGACATAGAAATTTCTAAGAAGAATAGTGGCAGATTGCTTATGGGTAGATCTATTTTGAGCATCAAAAATTTTGTACCAAGCATCTTCTAAACTCTCTCCGCCCCTTTGTTTAAAATTAAGAACTTATAGCTCGGGCTTAGAAATGACACATGAAGAACTAGCCATGATAGCAAGACAAGCAAGACAAGGTATTTTTGAATTTTTGGCAAGCAAAGCAAAAGGCAAAGGTGACTAGGAAAAAAATAAAACAAGTAAAAAACGGTGTGTAGGTACCTAACTTGATAGAAGATGATTCCCCAGCAATGCCAAAAATTCCTTTCCTACTCTTGTAGAGGTTATAGGGTTTTCCCTACAGAGGAAGGTTGATATAGAAGAGAAGCAAAGTATTTACCTCAGATGAGAACCAAGGTTTAAACAAACTAGTAGGAATCACCAAGCTAGCAAAGATAAATGGTGCCTACACACAAACAAAGACAATACTTGCACCTAACTAGGCAAGGGGATTGTGAAGCCCCTTGTCTTGGTAGTTACAAGGTTAAAAGCAAATAGATAGATGATGGCACGGCAAAAGTAAACGCAAAGAGTATAGAGCAATTTTGTAAGAGTTTGTATTGATGGAAGAATAGACCCGGGAGGCATAGGTTCACTAGAGGTATCTCTCTCTCCCTCTTCCTCTCTCTCTCTCTCTCTAAAAGAAGGCAAACGACATGGTAAAAAATTACAGTTGGACAATTGACAAGAATAGCAACGAGTATGACTATGATCATTCATGGCATAATCTTATATAGGCATTACCTCCATGACAAGTTGACCGTTAATCCAACTGCATCTACTAATATTACTCCACCCCAAGACCGCTATCCAGCATGCATCTCAAAGTATTAGGTTCATAAGAAACAGAGTAACGCTTTAAGCAAGATGACATAATGTAGATAGGAACAAATCTAGGAATAAGACAAAACCCCGATGTTTTACCCTTAGTGACAACAATACAAGTGTGTGTATTATCCCTATTCTGTCACTAGGATATAGAAAATCACCGCGAGATTGAACCCACTACTATGCACCACTCCCTCTGAAGATCTACCAATCAATCTTGGCCAAAGAAGACAAATAGATCGGAAAGCATACATAGCTACTTAATTATACAACAAAGAAATCTCAAAAGATTCAAGTAGATTCAATAAATAATGTGATCACAAAGTCACAATTCATCATGTCCCAATAAACACACTCCAGAATTACATCGGATTGATCCCAATCACACAAGGAAGATGTGGAACATGGTATTGAAGAGACAGAGAGAGAGAGAGAGAGAGAGAGAGAGACCATCTACCTACTACTTTGGACCCGTAGGTCCTGAGAAATTACTCACACACTGTCATGGAGGGAACAAGGTTGATGGAGAGCCTCCCGGCAATGGCTTCCCCCTCCGACGGAATTCTGGAACAAGGCTCTAGATGTGATTTCTTCGGAACACAAGCTTCTGGCGGCGATAAAATTCTTCTGGAGGTACGATGGATGGTTTCTATATTTATAGGGAATTATGGTGGTGAAATTGGACTAAGGCGGTAACTAGGGGGCACATGGACAAGTGGCGCGACCACCCCCTGGCCGCGTCACATGTCCATGTGGTCGTCCGGTGGCCCATCTCACCGCTTCCAAAAGCTTCCGGTGTTTCTTGTTGCCAAAAAAACACTGTTAAATCAGCAACGTATTTTGACCTCCATAGATATTGATTTCCTGCAAAACAAAAACAAGCAGAAAACAAGAATTGACATTGGGTACTAAATTAGTTAGTCCAGAAACATAATATAAATTGTGGTAAAATGTATATAAAAATGATAATGCAATAGCATTTAACAATCAAAAATTGTAGATACATTTGAGACATAGCAGTATGTGATACGGGACTATCATGTGTATACACGTATCTATACTTGGCTCCACCCACAATGAGAAACTTATAAAGTGGCTTAGGAATCCGATGTAGCATTATGCCTAGGGTTCAATCGTGTAGGTACATACTGGTGGGAATCTGAACTCTCTGGGAACGCTTTAGTTCTACTGGTACCAACAACCATTACTAGCATATCATGTTGCTCCGTTTTTTTACTTTTATTGTTTATATTTCTGTTTGCTACATTCACCCTATATTTTTTATCTGTTTCCACTTTGATTAGGCACTGTCATTCAAAACACTTAGGAGACAAAGCCTGATTCTTGTGCTCCCCGTGGGATCGATACTCTTACTTCTAAAAAGTTATACCTAAACCTTGTGCACTTGTAGGACATCAAGCTTTTTCTAGAATCATTACTAGGGAGCTGAGCAGTTTTAGTTTTTGTTCTATGTTTGGTTTATTTGCGTGTACTACGTTACTTGCAGGTCCAGGGCAACCATGGATGAGTTTGGGCACTTTTACCAACTCACAACAGAGCAACTGTTAGGACCACCTATACATGAAATGTTCACATCATTGGGACCTAATCCTACTGATGATAACTTGTGAGGTGAATCCAAACTTAACTGAATTATTGCATGGTGATGCGGCTTGAAACTGCGTCGGTATTTCCCCAAAGAGGAAGGGATGATGCAGTACAGCTACGGTAGGTATTTCCCTCAGTTATGAAACCAAGGTATCAATCCAGTAGGAGAACCAAGCAACACTATGTATACCTGCACACAAAGAACAAATCCTCGCAACCCAATGCGTAAGAGGGGTTGTCAATCCCTCCTCGGTAAAAAGATAGATCAGTTCGTGTAAGTTTGGATATATAGATCTTGATAAAACACGAAATAAAATAAATAAAGAAAAAGTGCAACAAGGTATTTCTGGGTTTTTGGAATAATAGATCTAAAAACAAATGCGAATAAAAATAGATCTGAATGATAAAAGATAGACCCTAGGGCCGTAGATTTCACTAGTGGCCTCTATCGAGAAAATAGCATACAGTGGGTAAACAAATTACTATTGGGCAATTGATAGAAGATTGAATAATTATGACGATATCCAAGGCAATGATCAATATATAGGTATCACGTCCAAGATTAGTAGACCGACTCCTGCCTGCATCTACTACTATTACTCCACACATCGACCGCTACACAACATGCATCTAATGTATTAAGTTCATGGATAAATGGAGTAATGCAATAAGAACGATGACATGATGTATACAAGATCTATTCATGTAGAAATAGAGCCCTGTTGGGGAACGCAGTAATTTCAAAAAAAATCCTATGCACACGCAAGATCCATCTAGGTGATGCATAGCAACGAGAGGGGAGAGTGTTGTCCATGTACCCTCGTAGACCGTAAGCGGAAGCGTTATGACAACGCGGTTGATGTAGTCGTACGTCTTCATGATCCGACTGATCCTAGCACCGAAGATACGGCACATCCGCGATCTGCACATGTTCAGCTTGGTGACGTCCCACGAACTCTAGATCCAGCTGAGGTCGAGGGAGAGTTGCGTCAGCACGACGGCGTGGTGATGGTGATGATGAAGCTACCGGCGCATGGCTTCGCCTAGGCACTGCAACGATATGACCGAGGTGGAAATCTGTGGAGGGGGCACCGCACACGGCTAAACAATCAACTTTTGTGTCTATGGGGTGCCCCCTCCCCCGAATATAAACGGAGTGGAGGAGGGGGAGGGCCGGCCCTCTCATGGCGCGCCCAAGGGGGGAGTCCTACTCCCGCTGGGAGTAGGATTCCCCCTTCCCTAGTTGGAGTAGGAGAGGAAGGAAGGAGGAGAGAGGGAGAAGGAAAGGGGAGCCGGCCCCCACCCCAATTCAGATTGGGCTTGGGGGGGCGTGCCCCCACCTTGGCCGCCTCCTCCTCTCTCCCACTAAGGCCCATACATTCCCCGGGGGGTTCCGGTAACCCCCCGGTACTCCGGTAAATGCCCGAACTCACCCGGAACCATTCCAATGTCCAAACATAGCCTTCCAATATATCAATCTTTATGTCTCAACCATTTCGAGACTCCTCGTCATGTCCTTGATCACATCCGGGACTCCGAACAACCTTCGGTTCATCAAAACACATAAACTCATAATACCAATCGTCATCGAACGTTAAACGTGTGGACCC
Source organism: Triticum aestivum (assembly GCF_018294505.1). Taxonomy (NCBI): domain Eukaryota; kingdom Viridiplantae; phylum Streptophyta; class Magnoliopsida; order Poales; family Poaceae; genus Triticum; species Triticum aestivum. The sequence continues at coordinate 442,547,859 of NC_057799.1, forward strand.
TACGGGTTCGAGAACTATGTAGACATGACCGAGACTCATCTCCGGTCAATAACCAATAGCGGAACCTGGATGCTCATATTGGTTCCTACATATTCTACGAAGATCTTTATCTGTCAAACCGCATAACAGCATACGTTGTTCCCTTTGTCATCGGTATGTTACTTGCCCGAGATTCTATCGTCGGTATCATCATACTTAGTTCAATCTAGTTACCGGCAAGTCTCTTTACTCGTTCTATCGTGGAATTGTCACGGCAGATGCCCTCATGCAAGGACTTAGTCGTGGAGCCATCGCAGCTAGGAAGCTTAAAGGGGTTAAACGGGACAAAGGACACGAGGATTATACTGGTTCGTGTTGGGGAACGTAGCAATAATTCAAAATTTTCTACGCATCACCAAGATTAATCTATGGAGTCATCTAGCAACGAGAGAGAGGAGTGCATCTACATACCCTTGTAGATCGCGAGCGGAAGCGTTCAAGAGAACGGGGTTGATGGAGTCGTACTCGTCGTGATCCAAATCACCGATGATCCTAGCGCCGAACGGACGGCACCTCCGCGTTCAACACACGTACGGAGCAGCGACGTCTCCTCCTTATTGATCCAGCAAGGGGGGAGGAGAGGTTGATGGAGATCCAGCAGCACGACGGCGTGGTGGTGGAAGTAGCGGGATCTCGGCAGGGCTTCGCCAAGCGCAAGCGGGGAGGAAGAGGTGTCACGGGAGGGAGAGGGAGGCGCCAGGGCTTAGATATTGCTGCCCTCCCTCCCCCCCACTATATATAGGGCCAAGGGAGAGGGGGGCAGCCTTGGCCCTTCCTCCAAGGAAGGGTGCGGCCAGGGAGGAGTCCATCCTCCCCAAGGCACCTTGGAGGTGCCTTCCCCCTTTAGGACTCTCCCTTTACCTTATCTCTTGGCGCATGGGCCTCTTGGGGCTGGTGCCCTTGGCCCATATAGGCCAAGGCGCACACCCCTACAGCCCATGTGCCCCCCCGGGGCTGGTGGACCCCCGGACCCCTTTCGGCACTCCCAGTACAATACCGATAATGCGCGAAACTTTTCCGGCGACCAAAATAAGACTTCCCATATATAAATCTTTACCTCCGGACCATTCCGGAACTCCTCGTGATGTCCGGGATCTCATCCGGGACTCCGAACAACTTTCGGGTTACCGCATACTAATATCTCTACAACCCTAGCGTCACCGAACCTTAAGTGTGTAGACCCTACGGGTTCGGGAGACACGCAGACATGACCGAGACGACTCTCCGGTCAATAACCAACAGCGGGATCTGGATACCCATGTTGGCTCCCACATGCTCCTCGATGATCTCATCGGATGAACCACGATGTCGAGGATTCAATCAATCCCGTATACAATTCCCTTTGTCTATCGGTATGTTACTTGCCCGAGATTCGATCGTCGGTATCCCGATACCTTGTTCAATCTCGTTACTCGTTCTGTAACACATCATCCCGTGATCAACTCCTTGGTCACATTGTGCACATTATGATGATGTCCTACCGAGTGGGCCCAGAGATACCTCTCCGTTTACACGGAGTGACAAATCCCAGTCTCGATTCGTGCCAACCCAACAGACACTTTCGGAGATACCTGTAGTGCACCTTTATAGCCACCCAGTTACGTTGTGACGTTTGGTACACCCAAAGCATTCCTACGGTATCCGGGAGTTGCACAATCTCATGGTCTAAGGAAATGATACTTGACATTAGAAAAGCTCTTAGCAAACGAACTACACGATCTTGTGCTAGGCTTAGGATTGGGTCTTGTCCATCACATCATTCTCCTAATGATGTGATCCCGTTATCAACGACATCCAATGTCCATGGTCAGGAAACCGTAACCATCTATTGATCAACGAGCTAGTCAACTAGAGGCTTACTAGGGACATGGTGTTGTCTATGTATCCACACATGTATCTGAGTTTCCTATCAATACAATTCTAGCATGGATAATAAACGATTATCATGAACAAGGAAATATAATAATAACCAATTTATTATTGCCTCTAGGGCATATTTCCAACAGTCTCCCACTTGCACTAGAGTCAATAATCTAGTTCACATCACCATGTGATTAACACTCACAGGTCACATCACCATGTGACCAACATCCAAAGAGTTTACTAGAGTCAACAATCTAGTTCACATCACTATGTGATTAACACTCAATGAGTTCTGGTTTGATCATGTTATGCTTGTGAGAGAGGTTATTAGTCAACGGGTCTGAACCTTTCAGATCCGTGTGTGCTTTACGAATATCTATGTCATCTTGTGGATGCTACCACGCGCTACTTGGAGCCATTTCAAATAACTGCTCTACTATACGAATCCGGTTTACTACTCAGAGTCATCCGGATTAGTGTCAAAGTTCGCATCGACGTAACCCTTTACGACGAACTCCTTTTCACCTCCATAATCGAGAAAATTCCTTAGTCCACTAGATACTAAGGATAAGTTCGACCGCTGTCATGTGATCCATTCCCGGATCACTATTGTACCCCTTGACCAACTCATGGCAAGGCACACTTCATGTGCGGTACACAGCATAGCATACTGTAGAGCCTACGTCTAAAGCATAGGGGACGACCTTCGTCCTTTCTCTCTCTTCTGCTGTGGTCAGGTCTTGAGTCTTACTCAATACTCACACCTTGTAACTCAGGTAAGAACTCCTTCTTTGTTGATCTATTTTGAACTCTTTCAAAATCATGTCAAGGTGTGCGTTCTTTGAAAGTATCATCAGGCGTCTTGATCTATCTCTATAGATCTTGATGCCCAATATGTAAGCAGCTTTATCCAGGTCTTCCTTTGAAAAACTCCTTTCAAACAACCCTTTATGCTTTCCAGAAATTTTACATCATTTCGGATCAACAATATGTCATTCACATATACTTATCAGAAATGTTGTAGCACTCCCACTCACTTTACTGGAAATACAAGTTTCTCATAAACTTTGTATAAACCCAAAATCTTTGATCATCTCATCAAAGCGTACATTCCAACTCCGAGATGCTTATTCCAGTCCTTAGAAGGATTGCTGGAGCTTTGCACACTTGAAAGCATCTTTCAGGATTGACAAAAACCTTCTGGTTGTATCACATACAACCTTTCCTTACGAACACTGGTAAGGAAACTTGTTTTGATATCCTATCTGCAAGATTTCATAAATAATGCAGTAACTGCTAACACAATTCCAACAGACTCTTCGCATCGCCACGAGTGAGAAAGTCTCATCGTAGTCAACTCCTTGAACTTGTCGAAAAACATCTTAACGACAAGCCGAGCTTTCTTAATGGTGACACTTACCATCATTGTATGTCTTCCTTTTAAAATCCATCTGCACCCAACAGCCTTACGACCATCAAGTATTTCTTCCAAAGTCTACACTTTGCTTTTATACATGGATCCTCTCTCGGATTTCATGGCCTCGAGCCATTCGTCGGAATCCGGGCCCACCATCGCTTCTCCATAGCTCGTAGGTTCATTGTTGTCTAGCAACATGACTTCCAAGACAGGATTACGTACCACTCTGAAGTAGTACGCATCCTTATCGACCTACAAGGTTTGGTAGTGGCTTGATCCGAAGTTTCATGATCACTATCATAAGCTTCCACTTCAATTGGTGTAGGTGCCACAGGAACAACTTCCTGTGCCCTGCTACACACTAGTTGAAGTTATGGTTCAATAACCTCATCAAGTCTCCACCATCCTCCCACTCAATTCTTTCGAGAGAAACTTTTCCTCGAGAAAGGACCCATTTCTAGAAGCAATTACTTTTGCTTCCAGATCTGAAATAGGAGGTATACCCAACTGTTTTGGGTATTCTATGAAGATGCATTTATCCGCTTTGGGTTTGAGCTTATCAGCCTGAAACATTTTCACATAAGCGTCGTAGCCCCAAACTTTTAAGAAACGTCAGCTTAGGTTTCTCTAAACCATAGTTCATACGGTGTCGTCTCAACGGAATTGCGTGGTGCCCTATTTAAAGTGAATGCGGTTGTCTCTAATGCCTAACCCATAAACGATAGTGGTAATTTGATAAGAGACATCATGGTATGCACCATATCCAATAGGGTGCAGTTATGATGTTCGGACACACCATCACACTATGGTGTTCCAGGCGGTATTAGTCGTGAAACAATTTCCACAATGTCTTAATTGTGTGCCAAACTCGTAACTCAGATATCTCTATGATCATATCATAGACATTTTATCCTCTTGTCACGACGATCTTCAACTTCACTCTGAAATTACTTGAACCTTTCAATAATTCAGACTTGTGTTTCATCAAGTAAATACACTCAGCATCTACTCAAATCATCTGTGAAGTAAGAACATAATCGATATCCACTGCATGCCTCAGCACTCATTGGACTGCACACATCAAAATGTATTACTTCCAACAAGTTGCTCTCTTGTTCCATCTTACTGAAAACGAGGCCTTTCAGTCATCTTGCCCATGTGGTATGATTTGCATGTCTCAAGTGATTCAAAATCAAGTGAGTCCAAACGATCCATCTGCATGGAGTTTCTTCATGCATATATACCAATAGACATGGTTCGCATGTCTCAATCTTTTCAAAAACGAGTGAGTCCAAAGATCCATCTACATGGAGCTTCTTCATGCGTTCTATACCAATATGACTCAAATGGCAGTGCCACAAGTATGTGGTACTATCATTACTATTTTATATCTTTTGGCACGAACATGTGTATCACTGCGATCGAGATTCATTTTAGGTGCAAGACCATTGAAGGTATTATTCAAATAAACAGAGTAACCATTATTCTCCTTAAATGAATAACCGTATTGCGATAAACATAATCCAATCATGTTTATGCTCAACGCAAACACCAAATAACAATTATTTAGGTTTAACACCAATCTCGATGGTAGAGGGAGCATGCGATGCTTGATCACATCAACCTTGGAAACACTTCCAACACATATCGTCATCTCACCTTTAGCTAGTCTCCGTTTATTCCGCAGCTTTTATTTCGAGTTACTAACACTTAGCAACCGAACCGGTATCTAATACCCTGGTGCTGCTAGGAGTACTAGTAAAGTACACATTCATATAATGTATATCCAATATACTTCTGTCGACCTTGCCTGCCTTCTCATCTACCAAGTATCTAGGGTAGTTCTGCTTCAGTGACCGTTCCCCTCATTACAGAAGCACTTAGTCTCGGGTTTGGGTTCAACCTTGGGATTCTTCACTAGAGCAGCAAATGATTTGCTGTTTCATGAAGTATCCCTTTTGCCCTTGCCCTTCTAGAAACTAGTGGTTTTACTAACCATCAACAATTGATGCTCCTTCTTGATTTCTACTTTCGCGGTGTCAAACATCGCGAGTTGCTCAAGGATCATCATGTCTATCCCTGATATGTTATAGTTCATCACGAAGCTCTAATAGCTTGGTGGCAGTGACTATGGAGAACCATCACTATCTCATCTGGAAGATTAACTCCCACTCGATTCAAGCGATTGTGGTACTCAGACAATCTGAGCACATGCTCAACGATTGAGCTTTTCTCCCTTAGTTTGCAGGCTTAAGAAACTTGTCAGAGGTCTCATACCTCTTGACGTGGGCACTAGTCTGAAATCCCAATTTCAGTCTTCGGAACATCTCATATGTTCTGCGACGTTTCAAAAACGTCTTTGGTGCCACAATTCTAAACCGTTAGCATTACGCACTGAACTATCACGTAGTCATCAAAACGTGTATGTCAGATGTTTCGCAACATCTACAGACGACGCTGAGGTTCAGCACACCGAGCGGTGCATTAAGGACATAAGCCTTCTGTGCAGCAATGAGGACAATCCTCAGTTTACGGACCCAGTCCGCATAATTGCTACTATCAACTTTCAACTAAATTTTCTCTAGGAACATATCTTAAACAGTAGAACTAAAGCGTAAGCTATGACATAATTTGCAAAGACCTTTTGACTATGTTCATGATAATTAAGTTCATCTGATTATTTAATGAACTCCCACTCAGATAGACATCCCTCTAGTCATCTAAGTGATACATGATCCGAGTCAAACTAGGCCGTGTCCGATCATCACGTGAGACGGACTAGTCATCATCGGTGAACATCTCCATGTTGATCGCATCTACTATACGACTCATGTTCGACCTTTCGATCTCTTGTGTTCCGAGGCCATGTCTGTACATGCTAGGCTCGTCAAGTCAACCTAAGTGTTTCGCATGTGTTCCGAGGCCATGTCTGTACATGCTAGGCTCGTCAACACCCGTTGTATTCGAACGTTAGAATCTATCACACCCGATCATCACGTGGTGCTTCGAAACAACGAACCTTCGCAACGGTGCACAGTTAGGGGGAACACGTCTCTTGAAATTTTAGTGAGGGATCATCTTATTTATGCTACCGTCGTTCTAAGCAAATAAGATGTAAACATGATAAACATCACATGCAAATCATAAAGTGACGTGATATGGCCAATATCATCCTGCGCCTTTGATCTCCATCTTCGAGGCGCGGCATGATCACCTTCGTCACCGGCATGACACCATGATCTCCATCATCATGATCTCCATCATTGTGTCTTCATGAAGTTGTCTCGCCAACTATTACTTCTACTACTATGGCTAACGGTTAGCAATAAAGTAAAGTAATTACATGGCGTTTTCATTGACACGCAGGTCATACAATAAATTAAGACAACTCCTATGGCTCCTGCCGGTTGTCATACTCATCGACATGCAAGTCGTGATTCCTATTACAAGAACATGATCAATCTCATACATCACATATATCATTCATCACATCCTTTTGGCCATATCACATCACATAGCATACCCTGCAAAAACAAGTTAGACGTCCTCTAATTGTTGTTGCATGTTTTACGTGGCTGCTATGGGATTCTAGCAAGAACGTTTCTTACCTACGCAAAAGCCACAACGTGATATGCCAATTTCTATTTACCCTTCATAAGGACCCTTTTCATCGAATCCGATCCGACTAAAGTGGGAGAGACAGACACCCGCTAGCCACCTTATGCAACTAGTGCATGTCAGTCGGTGGAACCTGTCTCACGTAAGAGTACGTGTAAGGTCGGTCCGGGCCGCTTCATCCCACGATGCCGCCGAATCAAGATAAGACTAGTAACGGCAAGTAAATTGACAAAATCGACGCCCACAACTACTTTGTGTTCTACTCGTGCATAGAAACTACGCATAGACCTAGCTCATGATGCCACTGTTGGGGAACGTAGCAGAAATTCAAAATTTTCTACGCATCACCAAGATCAATCTATGGAGTCATCTAGCAACGAGAGAGAGGAGTGCATCTACATACCCTTGTAGATCGCGAGCGGAAGCGTTCAAGAGAACGGGGTTGATGGAGTCGTACTCGTCGTGATCCAAATCACCGATGATCCTAGCGCCGAACGGACGGCACCTCCGCGTTCAACACACGTACGGAGCAGCGACGTCTCCTCCTTCTTGATCCAGCAAGGGGGGAGGAGAGGTTGATGGAGATCCAGCAGCACGACGGCGTGGTGGTGGAAGTAGCGGGATCCCGGCAGGGCTTCGCCAAGCGCAAGCGGGGAGGAAGAGGTGTCACGGGAGGGAGAGGGAGGCGCCAGGGCTTAGATATTGCTGCCCTCCCTCCCCCCCCACTATATATAGGGCCAAGGGAGAGGGGGGGCGCAGCCTTGGCCCTTCCTCCAAGGAAGGGTGCGGCCAGGGAGGAGTCCATCCTCCCCAAGGCACCTCGGAGGTGCCTTCCCCCTTTAGGACTCTCCCTTTCCCTTATCTCTTGGCGCATGGGCCTCTTGGGGCTGGTGCCCTTGGCCCATATAGGCCAAGGCGCACACCCCTACAGCCCATGTGGCCCCCCGGGGCTGGTGGACCCCTTGGTGGACCCCCGGACCCCTTTCGGCACTCCCGGTACAATACCGATAATGCGCGAAACTTTTCCGGCGACCAAAATAAGACTTCCCATATATAAATCTTTACCTCCGGACCATTCCGGAACTCCTCGTGACGTCCGGGATCTCATCCGGGACTCCGAACAACTTTCGGGTTACCGCATACTAATATCTCTACAACCCTAGCGTCACCGAACCTTAAGTGTGTAGACCCTACGGGTTCGGGAGACACGCAGACATGACCGAGACGACTCTCCGGTCAATAACCAACAGCGGGATCTGGATACCCATGTTGGCTCCCACATGCTCCTCGATGATCTCATCGGATGAACCACGATGTCGAGGATTCAATCAATCCCGTATACAATTCCCTTTGTCAATCGGTATGTTACTTGCCCGAGATTCGATCGTCGGTATCCCGATACCTTGTTCAATCTCGTTACCGGCAAGTCTCTTTACTCGTTCCGTAACACATCATCCCGTGATCAACTCCTTGGTCACATTGTGCACATTATGATGATGTCCTACCGAGTGGGCCCAGAGATACCTCTCCGTTTACACGGAGTGACAAATCCCAGTCTCGATTCGTGCCAACCCAACAGACACTTTCGGAGATACCTGTAGTGCACCTTTATAGCCACCCAGTTACGTTGTGACGTTTGGTACACCCAAAGCATTCCTACGGTATCCGGGAGTTGCACAATCTCATGGTCTAAGGAAATGATACTTGACATTAGAAAAGCTCTTAGCAAACGAACTACACGATCTTGTGCTAGGCTTAGGATTGGGTCTTATCCATCACATCATTCTCCTAATGATGTGATCCCGTTATCAACGACATCCAATGTCCATGGTCAGGAAACCGTAACCATCTATTGATCAATGAGCTAGTCAACTAGAGGCTTACGAGGGACATGGTGTTGTCTATGTATCCACACATGTATCTGAGTTTCCTATCAATACAATTCTAGCATGGATAATAAACGATTATCATGAACAAGGAAATATAATAATAACCAATTTATTATTGCCTCTAGGGCATATTTCCAACAGTTCGGCCCCTTACGATGAAGGTAAAAGCCTACGTCCAGTTGAGGTTGTATTGATTAGGGTTTCGACGTCGAGGAGCTAAACCGCCCTGCCAGGTTATCGATTTGATCTTACTTGTCCCTGAACCGCCGCCGGGTCGTCCCTTTATATAGAGAGGTTGACGCCCAACGGCTCTTAGAGTCCCGGCCGGCTTATAACAGTGTCCGGCTCGGACTCTTAACTATTCTTGCCTTACACTACAAGTTTCACCATAACGGCGGTTTATCACTACGGGCCTTAAGCCATCTCCGGGTCTTAAGCCCATTACTGACCCGCCGTCCTCAAGCTTGGTACTGGGCTTCACGTGATGATCATTATGAGTAACCCGGCCCCTCCTGGGCGGGTGACTCTAATGGTTATATCCTCAACACGTTCCGTAATGCATCATCCCGCAACTAACTCATTAGTCACATTGCTTGCAAGGCTTATAGTGATGTGCATTACCGAGAGGGCCCAGAGATACCTCTCCGGCAATCGGAGTGACAAATCCTACTATTGATCTATGCCAACTCAACAAACACCATTAGAGACACCTGTAGAGCATCTTTATAATCACACAGTTACGTTGTGACGTTTGATAGCACACTAAGTGTTCCTTCGGTATTCGAGAGTTGCATAATCTCATAGTCATAGGAACATGTATAAGTCATGAAGAAAGCAATAGCAACAAACTAAACGATCATCGTGCTAAGCTAACGGATGGGTCTTGTCAATCACATCATTCTCTAATGATGTGATCCCGTTAATCAAATGACAACTCATGTCTATGGTTAGGAAACTTAACCATCTTTGATTAACGAGCTAGTCAAGTAGAGGCATACTAGTGACACTCTGTTTGTCTATGTATTCACACATGTACTAAATTTCCGGTTAATACAATTCTAGCATGAATAATAAACATTTATCATGATATAAGGAAATATAAATAACAACTTTATTAGTGCCTCTAGGGCATATTTCCTTCAGTCTCCCACTTGCACTAGAGTCAATAATCTAGTTCACATCGCCATGTGATTTAACATCAATAGTTCACATCACCATGTGATTAACACCCATAGTTCACATCGCTATGTGGCCAACACCAAAGGGTTTACTAGAGTAAGTAATCTAGTTCACATCGCCATGTGATTAACACCCAAAGAGTACTAAGGTGTGATCATGTTTTGCTTGTGAGAGAAGTTTAATCAACGGGTCTGCCACATTCAGATCTGTATGTATTTTGCAAATTTCTATGTCTACAATGCTCTGCACAGAGCTACTCTAGCTAATTGCTCCCACTTTCATGTATCCGGATTGTGACTTAGAGTCATCCAGATCGGTGTGAAAGCTTGCATCGACATAACTTTTTACGACGAACTCTTTGTCACCTCCATAACTGAGAAATATTTTCTTAGTCCTCTAAGGATAATTTTGACCGTTGTGCAGTGATCTACTCCTAGATCACTATTGTACTCTCTTGCCAAACTCAAGGCAGGTTATACAATAGGTCTGGTACACAACATGGCATACTTTATAGAACCTATGGCTGAGGCATAGGGAATGACTTTCATTCTCTCTCTATCTTCTGCCGTGGTCGGGCTTTGAGTCTTACTCAACTTCACACCTTGCAAAACAGGCAAGAACTCCTTCTTTGACTGTTCCATTTTGAACTTACTTCTAAAACTTGTCAAGGTATGTATTCATTGAAAAAACTTATCAAGCGTCTTGATCTATCTCTGTAAATCTTGATGCTCAATATGTAAGTAGCTTCACCGAGGTCGTTCTTTGAAAAACTCCTTTCAAAACCTCCTTTATGCTTTCCACAAAATTCTACATTATTTCTGATCAACAATATGTCATTCACATATACTTATCAGAAAGCCTGTAGTGCTCCCACTCACTTTCTTGTAAATGCAGGCTTCACCAAAAGTCTGTATAAAACCATATGCTTTGATCACCTTATCAAAGCGTATATCCCAACTCCGAGATGCTTGCACCAGTCCATAGATGGATCGCTAGAGCTTGCACACTTTGTTAGCACCTTTAGGATTGACAGAACCTTCTTGTTGTATCATATACAACTCTTTTTAAGAAATCCATTAAGGAATGTAGTTTTGACATCCATTGGCCAGATTTCATAAAAAGTGGCAATTGCTAACATGATTCAGACAGACTTAAGCATCGCTACGAGTGAGCAAATCTTATCGTAGTCAACACCTTGAACTTGTCGAAAAACTTTTTGCGACAATTCGAGCTTTGTAGATAGTAACACTACTATCAGCGTCTGTCTTCCTCTTGAAGATCCATTTATTCTCAATGGCTCGCCGATCAACGGGTAAGTCAATGAAAGTCCATACTTTGTTTTCATACATGGATCACATCTCAGATTTCATGGCCTCAAGCCATTTTGCGGAATCTGGGCTCATCGTCGCTTCCTCATAGTTCGTAGGTTTGTCATAGTCAAGTAACATGACCTCTTGAACAGGATTGTCGTACCATTCTGGTGCGGATCTTACTTTGGTTAACCTACGAGGTTCAGTAGTAACTTGATCTGAAGTTTCATGATCATCATCATTAGCTTCCTCACTGATTGGTGTAGGAATCACTGGAACTGATTTCAGTGATGAACTACTTTCCAATTCGGGAGAAGGTACAATTACCTCATCAAGTTCTACTTTCCTCCCACTCACTTCTTTCGAGAGAAACTCCTTCTCTATAAAGGATCCACTCTTAGCAATAACGATCTTTCCTTCGGATATATGATAGAAGGTGTACCCAACAGTTTATTTTGGGTATCCTATGAAGACGCACTTCTCCGATTTGGGTTTGAGCTTATCAGGCTGAAACTCTTTCACATAAGTATCGCAACCCCAAACTTTAAGAGACGACAACTTAGGTATCTTGCCAAACCACAGTTCATACGGTGTCGTCTCAACGGATTAGATGGTGCCTTATTTAACTTGAATGCAGATGTCTCTAATGCATAACCCCAAAACGATAGCGTTAAATCAGTAAGAGACATCATAGATCGCGCCATATCTAATAAAGTGCGGTTACGATGTTCAGAAACACCATTACACTGTGGTGTTCTGGGTGGCGTGAGTTGCAAAACTATTCCGCATTGTTTCAAATGAAGACCAAACTCGTAACTCAAATATTCACCTCCATGATCAGATCGTAGAAACTTTATTTTCTTTTTACGATGATTTTCCACTTCACTCTGAAATTCTTTGAACTTTTCAAATGTTTCATACTTATGTTTCATCAAGTAGATATACCCATATCTGCTCAAATCATCTGTGAAGGTCAGAAAATAACGATACCCGCCGCGAGCGTCAACACTCATCGTACCGCATACATCAGTATGTATTATTTCGAATAAGTCCGTTGCTCGCTCCATTGTTCCGGAGAACGGAGTTTTAGTCATCTTGCCCATGAGGTATGGTTCGCAAGCATCAAGTGATTCATAATAAAGTGATTCCAAAAGCCCATCAGCATGGAGTTTCTTCATGCGCTTTACACCAATATGACCTAAACGGCAGTGCCACAAATAAGTTGCACTATCATTATTAAACTTATATCTTTTGGCTTCAATTCTATGAACATGTGTATCACTACTATCAAGATTTAGTAAAAATAGACCACACATCAAGGGTGCATGACCATAAAAGATATTACTCATATAAATAGAACAACCATTATTCTATGATTTAAATGAATAACCGTCTCGCATTAAACAAGATCCAGATATAATGTTCATGCTCAACGCTAGCACCAAATAACAATTATTTAGGTCTAAAACTAATCCCGAAGGTAGATGTAGAGGTAGCATGCCGCGGCAATCACATCGACTTTGGAACCATTTCCCACACGCATCGTCACCTCGTCCTTAGCCAATCTTTGCTTAATCCGTAGCCCCTGTTTCGAGTTGCGAATATTAGCAACAGAACCAATATCAAATACCCAGGCGCTACTGCGAGCATTAGTTAAGTACACATCAATAGCATGTATATCAAATATACCTTTCACTTTGCCATCCTTCTTATCCGCCAAATACTTGGGGTCGTTCCGCTTCTAGTGACCAGTCCCTTTGCAGTAGAAGCACTCAGTCTCAGGCTTAGGTCCAGACTAGGGCTTCTTCACTTGAGCAGCAACTTGTTTGCCGTTCTTCTTGAAGTTCCCCTTCTTCCCTTTGCCCTTTGTGACGCCCCCGATTCAATCGTACACTAATCATACACGCAAATGTGTACGATCAAGATCGAGGACTCACGGGAAGATATCACAACACAACTCTAGACACAAATTAAAATAAAACAAGCTTTATATTACAAGCCAGGGGCCTCGAAGGCTCGAATACATAAGCTCGAAAACACAAGAGTCAGCGGAAGCAATAATATCTGAGTACAGACATAAGTTAAACAAGATTGCCTTAAGAAGGCTAGCACAAAAGTAGCAACGATCGAAAAGGCAAGGCCTCCTGCTTGGGACCTCCTAACTACTCCTCGAAGCCGAACTCCATGTTGAATCATCCTCGGGATCTCTAGCTCCTGGACTCCAGCATCTGGTTGCGACAACCAGGTATAGAAAGGGGAAAAGTGGGAGAAAAGCAACCGTGAGTACTCATCCAAAGTACTCGCAAGCAAGGAGCTACACTACATATGCATGGGTATATGTGTAAAGGGCCATATCGGTGGATTGAACTATAGAATGCCAGAATAAGAGGGGGATAGCTAATCCTGTCGAAGACTACGCTTCTGGCAGCCTTCATCTTGCAGCATGTAGAAGAGAGTAGATTGAAGTCCTCCAAGTAGCATCGCATAGCATAATCCTACCTGGCGATCCCCTCCTCGTCGCCCTGTTAGAGAGCAATCACCGGGTTATATCTGGCACTTGGAAGGGTGTGTTTTATTAAGTATCCAGTTCTAGTTGTCATAAGGTCAAGGTACAACTCCGGGTCATCCTTTTACCGCGGGACATGGCTATTCGAATAGATAAACTTCCCTGTAGGGGTGCACCACATAACCCAACACGCTCGATCCCATTTGGCCGGACACACTTTTCTGGGTCATGCCCGGCCGCGGAAGATCAACACGTCGCAGCCCCACCTAGGCTCAACAGAGAGGTCAGCACACCGGTCTAAATCCTATGCACGGAGGGGTCTGGGCCTATCGCCCATTGCACACCTGCACGTTGCGTACGCGGCCGGAAGCAGACCTAGCCTAGCAGGCGTTCCAGTCCAATCCGGCGCGCGCCGCTCCGTCGCTGACGTCACGAAGGCTTCGGCTGATACCACGACGTTGAGTGCCCATAACTGTTCCCGCGTAGTTGGTTAGTCCGTATAGACCAAATGGCCAGACTCAGATCAAATACCAAGATCTCGCTAAGCGTGTTAAGTATCCGCGAACGCCGACCAGGGCCAGGCCCACCTCTCTCCTAGGTGGTCTCAACCCGCCCTGTCGCTCCGCCACAAGGTAACAGTCGGGGGCCGTCAGGAACCCAGGCCCACCTCTACCGGGATGGAGCCACCTGTCCTTTCAGCCCCCTCATCAGAATCACTTGCGGGTACTCAACGAGCCGACCCGACTTTAGTCACCACATGTGTCATGTATATAAAGTATATAGTATATACCCGTGATCACCTCCCGAAGTGATCACGGCCCAGTAGTATAGCATGGCAGACGGACAAGAGTGTAGGGCCACTGATGGAACACTAGCATCCTATACTAAGCAATAGGATAGCAGGTAAGGGTAACAACTGTAGCAACAATGACAGGCTATGCGTCAGGATAGGATTAACGGAAAGTAGTAACATGCTACACTACTCTAATGCAAGCAGTATAGAGAAGAATAGGCGATATCTGGTGATCAAGGGGGGGGGCTTGCCTGGTTGCTCTGGCAAGGAAGGGTCGTCAACTCCGTAGTCGTACTGGGTAGCAGCGGCGTCGGTCTCGAGGTCTACCGGAGAAGAAGAGGGGGGAAGAAATAGTAAATACGGAGCACTCAAGACCTCACAAAACATAACATGGCAATAAGCGGTGCTAGGGGTGCCCAATCGCGGTAGTAGGCGATACTGGCCAAGGGGGGAAACATCCGGGAAAGTATTCCCGGTGTTTCGCGTTTCCGGACAAATGAACCGGAGGGGGAAAGTTGCGTGTTCGATATGTTAGGGAAGTGTGGCAGACGAACGGGCTACGTATTTGGATTCGTCTCGTCGCTCTGAGCAACTTTCATGTATAAAGTTTTTTCATCCGAGTTACGGATTATTTTATAATGATTTTTGAAGTTTTATCCATTTTCTGAAATTAACTTTAATTCGAAAAATAAAAGTCAAAATGCTATATGCACCCACAAGTGTACATAGAAGTGTACCTGTGGCTGACATGTGGGTCCAGGGGGTCCTAGTTGACCAGTCAAACTTTGACTGGTCAACAGGGGGTGGGGCCCCCTGTCATTCACTGTTTGACTAATTAATTTTAGTTCCAGGTAATCTAGTGATTAGGCTAATCCAAGCAGGTTAATTAAGTAACTTATTAATAAATAAATTAGTTAATTTAGTAATTGAATTAACATTTTAAATATATTTTTACTAACTTTTATTTTCTGTTCTTTTATACAGGGGCGGGCCCACTGTCATAGGCCCGGGGGGGTTAACGGGGCGGCTTAACCAGGCGTCTGGGTAGGGGTTAACGGGCGGTGGGGCCCTGCGGGCACATGCCCAGATCGACAGGAGGGGGTGCCGGCCATGGGCGCGGCAAGGCAGGCCGTCGGAGGCGGCGGTGGCGAGACCACAGCGGGGCGGGCCACTGCAGGTGCAAGCGCTCCGAGGGGGAGCAGCACGGCGGGCAGCTCAAGCGAGGGCAGGGGCGCGGTCTACGGCGACGTAAGCCGGGGAGAAGAGGGGGCGGAAGGTGCTCACATCGGAGCATGTAGGGGGCCCAGGGGAGCAAGAGGAATCCTGCCGGCGAGGTCCAGCGTCCGGACGGCCGGCAGGTGCGAGGGCGATGCAGAGATGCAGGTTGCGGGAGGCCTTCGTGTGGAGGAAGAGGAGTCGCAGGGGCGGAGCCGACGAGGGAGGCGCAGGAGGAAGGGAGTCGCGAGGAGGAGGTCGGGGAGGTTTCGCCGACGATGACGGCGGCGGCCGGTGGCGCTGCAGGCGCGGCGCAAGGACGGCGAAGAAGCTGCCGGCCGGAGGAGGCAGTCGTCGGGCGCTGGTGTGCTCGCCGGGACCGCGGGGAGCAGCGGGGAGGAGGCCGTGGCGTGGGGTGGCCTTCTGCGCCGGCGGGGTGGGGCGACGGGCGGCGGGATCGGCGATGGGGGTCGGGAGGCCGTTGCCCCGATCTGGATCGAGTCGGGGGAGGGCAGAGGGGATCGTGCGGGGGGGAGTGGGGGTTGGGCTCTAGGGTTCGGTCGGGGTGGGGGGGTTAGTAGGGGGCGGCTGGGCCGGCCTGGTTGGCCCGGTGGCCAGCTGGGCCGAAGCCAGTGAGAGGGGGGTTTGCTTTTCTCCTTTTCTTTTTTTTTTGTTTCCTTTTCTTCTTTTTATTTTTATTTTTCTGTTCTGTTTTATTTTAGATACACATTGTTTTTAGCTTAGAAAAAAATGATAACAACTCCTAAATTGATGTTTGAGAATCACCCACTGCCATAAATGTTTTACCCCGAAATAAATTAGTTTAGAATTTTATTAATCGAAAAAGGTATTCACTTAATTGTTTTGCTGCAGTTCTAATCACTTTAGAGTAATTAATTATTTTATAAAAATGTTGTTTCTCCATCAATACTATCGATGATTTAGTTGTCACAATAAGAACATTTTAGTTTTGAGAATTGAAAACTTTTATTGTTTGACTTTAATTCAAATTTGAATTTGGATCGGTTCTGAACTAACAAGAGATTAGCAATAGTAATCGTGGTGACGTGGCATCATACCAGAGGGTTACTGTAGCTTGATTACCCGGGCGTCACAATTCTCCTCCACTACAAGAAATCTCGTCCCGAGATTTAGGAGGTGGTGTAAGGGGGAAAGTTGTGGTTGCGAAATTCTAACGGATCTTCTCGGTCTTGGTTGCTCTTCTCGAAGAGGTCGATCCATTACGTTGATGTCTTCATTTCTCTGCTTCAGGTTATCGTGACAAAGTTGTCATTCTTCCTTCAGGATCTTCATCGTACTTAGGGAAAAATAAGAGGGGAATTCCGGGAGAACGGACCCTACAAGGTTGACTATCTGGTCGATAACATCGAGGAAGGTAGCGGAAAGTAACTCTCGAATTGAAACTTAAGAAGATATCGAGAGCAAAGTAAGAAGGTACCATAAGAAGTTTCAAGCAGCCAGGCAATCGTTCAATGCCTAGTTAGAAGGTGAAAGGGGTTCAAAGCAACTGGAATAAGTATAGTGTCTGATATCAGACTTGAAGGTGGCTCGTACATACGAGGCCACGTACGAGGAATAACTTTGACAATAGAGTGTACAGGAGAGTCAGGTTTCGATCATGTGGAACCGTGGGTTATGGGCCCACCATGTTGGTTAAAAGTAGGAGTGGTGACATCTTGCGTGATCATGTAAGCAAGGCATGTCAGAGGGTAGCCTGTCAGTTATATGTCAGCAACATCGTCGGTACCAAGGGCGAGGGACGAACAGAACCACTTTCCTGCTCGTTGAACGAGGCGGACCAATAGGCAAAGTTCTCGTCCATCGGTGGTTACCGGAATGCTATCAACAAAAGCAACAGAGTCTTACTGACACGGTCGTACACCAAGGTGTTTACATAAGCAGAAGAATACTACTGCTTAGATCATATAGATCACCAGAAAGGTCAAACAAAACAATGGAAGGAGAAGGTGATCTTCATATTAAACAGGACAATGGAAAGGAAACGTGTTTAAACACAAATTTCAGGGGTATATCCTTCCAAGGGCAAGCAGAGCATGATATCCATGACGGGATATAACGTAGAAAACCCTTTAGGAAAGGGGAGAGAAATTTCATGCCATTACCCATACAACAGTGTTTGGATAACTGAGCAAGAAACATTTAGCATTAGGCTTCAAATGTTCTTGTTGAAATTCGGAGTAGCACAGACAAGCTTCGAGATAGCATTGACATGGCCTTCAATCAAAGGTCGGACTTTCGATACACAAGGGGTCCATCAGGAACAACTTGTAAAGTAAGTCTTACGATTTCCTCATGGAAGAATCGCTAAGCTTGCTAAAAGGAAACTTATAACAATAGGTCCTCCGGACAGGTGTGCTAGGCATGACATAACCTTACCGGGTCATATAAAGACCAACATTATAACTCTTGAAAATATGTTCCAACCATCATATCTGACCGAGATTCAGATCTGATTGGTGTCACGATACCTCAGACTTAGGATGCCTGAGAAGAAAAGGTGTGGCACAATTTGACGAGATGACATTGTAAGATTCTCGGGAAATGAACTATGGAAGCGAGTTCCGAAACAAGAGTTCATCAGTAAACCAACGAGAGGATGAGGAGGTGGCTGATGGAATCAGCGACAATTCATCGAGATTAACAAAAGATGGATTTCCACAACTATGTGAACAAGGGGATAACATTTGTCAGATCAAATGGTATAATGATGTATGCTCGAGGAAAACATACACAATTAAACATTGGTTGAAAGGTGCACCCGAAATATGGGCTGGGTCGCACGATTAATGTTAGAATGGTGACTTAATGAACAAAAGAATTAGAATGAAACTATCGACCATTCACTTCAAAGCAATAGGGTTGCTAGGAGTTTTGAATTCACACCTCAAAGTTCAATTGCCGGTATTCCGGTTAGGAACAACACGAGGACCAAGAAGGAATGGTGATGGTGATAAGTATTACTGGTATCAAGAATTCTCAAGAGGTGGTGAAATTCGCATGACATCCTTGACATAAAAGATGGTAATAGTCCAAGGTAAAACATATTACAAGCTGGATAGCCAGTTGCATCCATAACATGAATAAGTTTGTGACGGAAGGAAGGTAAGGATGTTCTCGATGGTAACTCAAATTACCAAGGGGCGAGGGTGGTACTTATCCTCATGAATTCGATTGGTATCCTGGAAAGATTCAAAATGTTGATGATGATCACGACACAATTGTCGAGAGATTTCACGAAGGTGTAATCGATCGACGATGACATCAAGTCAAAGGAATGATGAAGCGAAAAGTTATTGGAACCACGAGTATGACACAAACTCGAAATCAAGCTTGCTATTCAAGGCAAAATGATATGACGAGGAAAATCGACGTAAGCTTAGCTCATCGTTGAAAGTGGTGCTCCGGGAATAAGGACCAGGTAGCACAGTTAAAATCGGCACGATAATGATATAGCCGAGCAGGCTAGGGATGATGTGATCGAGTACGAACTTGTAAGTAAAGGAGATTACTAAGAGTTATTTAATCGTGATGCGGACTCGATTCAGTTATCGATGTCCTTGAGTGTTTAATAAATTGGAGCCCGTGAAAAATTGGAATCAATGAGAATGTAATACTTGATGGAGAACTCATAAGAAGTTATGCAGTTCCGTGATAATCTCGAGATACCAGGGGGGTAATACTCGACGACAGACCAAAGTAGAGGTTGGACGGGGGTATTGCTCTGCAGAGGACAAGTGCTTAAACTTGCACGAGAAATGGTATTTAAAGGAGAACATGGTCGGAATCATGATTGCAAAAGGATCAATACACAGATACTAAGACGATATCATATTAAGGAAATAGTTATTATTACAAGAAGCTTCTATGATAGGATCTACATCGTGTCCATGGGCATGAACACAAAGTTCAAGGTCGACTCCCACTTCTCCAATGCATAACCTTTCATTCACTTCTCGCATTCGATGAAGTTGTATGGTAGAAAATTATCTGGTAAAATACTAGAAGGGTATGGCTTGTGAAAACCTTCGGGTTCATACGGTTTTTAGGGAAGGTATAGGTTCAACCCATCGGGGCATCGTGGAAACATATACCACAAGCTTCAGGGGTGAATAACTCAAGCTCGATAGTAGAGCATGGGTGACAAAACGAGAGGATACAATTTACTAAAGGCATTATGTATCAGGGAAAGAACTTCCAAAGTGATTGAATATGAAGGACGTAGTCGGATAAAATCCAACAAGGTTCTGATGGTCCATAAAGGATCTGATGTGAGTATCAGCACACAACCAGAGGAAGAATCAATGCAAAGACC
This sequence comes from Triticum aestivum, assembly GCF_018294505.1. NCBI lineage: Eukaryota > Viridiplantae > Streptophyta > Magnoliopsida > Poales > Poaceae > Triticum > Triticum aestivum. The sequence continues at coordinate 442,568,042 of NC_057799.1, forward strand.
TTGGATTATAGAAACAACTAAGTAACTTAGAGCTCAATCGCAAAGGAATTATGATTTACAAAGCGAAGGATCAGAAACAGACGCTCTGATCAAGGATGGATAAGTTCAATAGACTTACGGGCACAATCGACGACAATTTGATTGGTGAAAACCAGCTCATGTTCAAAATGACGTCTGAGCCAGAAAGATAATTTAAAAGGATCAACTGATGATTGCGTGCATTCGCACTCATGTTGAATCAATAGGATCAAAATGATGGTGTCTAAGGATACTAACGAATATTGCCAGACATATGGAAAGCATCCATAATGCAAGCAGACAAGTATTGTAGAGCAATAAGCTACTGAGGAATTTTGGAGGATTGAATAGTATTTCAAAAAACATTGTGAAACACATGAACAACTGGGGATGAGCGGATACTCGATAAGGGCGAGAAATTATCCGTAGGGGTATTCAGGTGGCAAGGAACTGCAATGCAGTAGGCACAAAATATTCTCGGAACAATAGAGAGAATTTCGGGGTATCTTGTAATAACAAGATCAACTGGGAAACATTGTATGAATGGTGAGTATACGTGGTTATCCATAGGAGTTTATCGATGGAAGGGAATTGCAAAAGCGATGAACACATGTTCTCGGGTTAACAGCGGAGAGTGGCTTCAGGGTCTTCACGTGCAGCAGACGATCATCAGTAATAAGGGGCTCTCCGGGTGAAAGTCATAACGAGATCCTAATGTTAGATTTAGCAAAATTCATTTAAACCGAATAGAAGAGAGGTCAGAATCCTAGAGTATAGGTCGAGGAATAAAAGATCCTAATACCACCCGATGGCGACGTGGGCCTGTAAGACACACAACCATGTTAGTAAAAGTTTTTCAATGACTAGACCCGACTTCGGCCAAGGAGTTTGGAAGGGGGATTCCTACAGGCAGTCGGCTCTGATACCAACTTGTGACGCCCCCGATTCAATCGTACACTAATCATACACGCAAATGTGTACGATCAAGATCGAGGACTCATGGCAAGATATCACAACACAACTCTAGACACAAATTAAAATAAAACAAGCTTTATATTACAAGCCAAGGGCCTCGAAGGCTCGAATACATAAGCTCGAAAACACAAGAGTCAGCGGAAGCAATAATATCTGAGTACAGACATAAGTTAAACAAGATTGCCTTAATAAGGCTAGCACAAAAGTAGCAACGATCGAAAAGGCAAGGCCTCCTGCCTGGGACCTCCTAACTACTCCTCGAAGCTGAACTCCATGTAGAATCATCCTCGGGATCTCTAGCTCCTGGACTCCAGCATCTGGTTGCGACAACCAGGTATAGAAAGGGGAAAAGAGGGAGAAAAGCAACCGTGAGTACTCATCCAACGTACTCGCAAGCAAGGAGCTACACTACATATGCATGGGTATATGTGTAAAGGGCCATATCGGTGGACTGAACTACAGAATGCCAGAATAAGAGGGGGATAGCTAATCCTGTCGAAGACTACGCTTCTGGCAGCCTTCATCTTGCAGCATGTAGAAGAGAGTAGATTGAAGTCCTCCAAGTAGCATCGCATAGCATAATCCTACCTGGCGATCCCCTCCTCGTCGCCCTGTTAGAGAGCGATCACCGGGTTATATCTGGCACTTGGAAGGGTGTGTTTTATTAAGTATCCCGTTCTAGTTGTCATAAGGTCAAGGTACAACTCCGGGTCGTCCTTTTACAGAGGGACACGACTATTCGAATAGATAAACTTCCCTGTAGGGGTGCACCACATAACCCAACACGCTCGATCCCATTTGGCCGGACACACTTTTCCGGGTCATGCCCGGCCACGGAAGATCAACACGTCGCAGCCCCACCTAGGCTCAACAGAGAGGTCAGCACGCCGGTCTAAATCCTATGCGCGCAGGGGTCTGGGCCCATCGCCCACTGCACACCTGCACGTTGCGTAAGCGGCCGGAAGCAGACCTAGCCTAGCAGGCGTTCCAGTCCAATCCGGCGCGCGCCGCTCCGTCGCTGACGTCACGAAGGCTTCGGCTGATACCACGACGACGAGTGCCCATAACTGTTCCCGCGTAGTTGGTTAGTGCGTATAGACCAAATGGCCAGACTCAGATCAAATACCAAGATCTCGTTAAGCGTGTTAAGTATCCGCGAATGCCGACCAGGTTCAGGCCCACCTCTCTCCTAGGTGGTCTTAACCCGCCCTGTCGCGCCGCCACAAGGTAACAGTCGGGGGCCGTCAGGAACCCAGGCCCACCTCTACCGGGATGGAGCCACCTGTCCTTTCAGCCCCCTCATCAGAATCACTTGCGGGTACTCAATGAGCTGACCCGACTTTAGTCACCACATGTGTCATGTATATAAAGTATATAGTATATGCCCGTGATCACCTCAAGCCCGGCTCAACAAGGGTAACAACTGTAGCAACAATGAGAGGCTATGCAACAGAATAGGATTAACCGAAAGCAGTAACATGCTACACTACTCTAATGCAAGCAGTATAGAGAAGAATAGGCGATATCTGGTGATCAAGGGGGGGGCTTGCCTGGTTGCTCTGGCAAGGAAGGGTCGTCAACTCCGTAGTCGTACTGGGTAGCAGCGGCGTCGGTCTCGAGGTCTACCGGAGAAGAAGAGGGGGAATAAATAGGAAATACGGAGCACTCAAGACCTCACAAAACATAACATGGCAATAAGCGGTGCTAGGGGTGCCCAATCGCGGTAGTAGGCGATACCGGCGAAGGGGGGGGAACATCCGGGAAAGTATTCCCGGTGTTTCGCGTTTCCGGACAGATGAACCGGAGGGGGAAAGTTGCATGTTCGATATGTTACGGATGTGTGGCAGACGAACGGGCTATGTATTCGGATTCGTCTCGTCGTTCTGAGCAACTTTCATGTATAAAGTTTTTTCATCTGAGTTACGGATTATTTTATAATGATTTTTAAAGTTTTATCCATTTTCTGAAATTAACTTTAATTCGAAAAATAAAATTCAAAATGCTATATGCACCCACAAGTGTACACAGAAGTGTACCTGTGGCTCACATGTGGGTCCTGGGGGGTCCCAGTTGACCAGTCAAACTTTGACTGGTCAACAGGGGTGGGGCCCCCTGTCATTCACTGTTTGACTAATTAATTTTAGTTCCAGCTAATCTAGTGATTAGGCTAATCCAAGCAGGTTAATTAAGTAACTTATTAATAAATTAATTAGTTAATTTAGTAATTTAATTAACATTTTAAATATATTTTTACTAACTTTTATTTTCTGTTCTTTTATACAGGGGCGGGCCCACTGTCATAGGCCCGGGGGGGTTAACGGGGCGGCTTAACCAGGCGTCTGGGCAGGGGTTAACGGGCGGTGGCGCCCTGCGGGCACATGCCCAGATCGACAGGAGGGGGCACCGGCCATGGGCGTGGCAAGGCAGGCCGTCGGAGGCGGCTGTGGCGAGACCACAGCGGGGCGGGCCACGGCAGGTGCGAGCGCTCCGAGGGGGAGCAGCACGGCGGGCAGCTCAAGCGAGGGCAGGGGTGCGGTCTACGGCGACGTAAGCAGGGGAGAAGAGGGGGCGGAAGGTGCTCACATCGGAGCATGTAGGGGGCCCAGGGGAGCCAAAGGAATCCTGCCGGCGAGGTCCAGCGTCCGGACGGTCGGCAGGTGCGAGGGCGATGCAGAGATGCGGGTTGCGGGAGGCCTTCGTGTAGAGGAAGAGGAGTCGCAGGGGCGGAGCCGACGAGGGAGGCGCAGGAGGAAGGGAGTCGCGAGGAGGAGGTCGGGGAGGTTTCGGCGACGATGACGGCGGCGGCCGGTGGCGCTGCAGGCGCGGCGCGAGGACGGCGAAGAAGCTGCGGGCCGGAGGAGGCAGTCGTCGGGCGCTGGTGTGCTCGCCGGGACCGCGGGGAGCAGCGGGGAGGAGGCCGTGGTGTGGGGTGGCCTTCTGCGCCGGCGAGTTGGGGCGACGGGCGGCGGGATCGGCGATGGGGGTCGGGAGGCCGTTGCCCTGATCTGGATCGAGTCGGGGGGAGGCAGAGGGGATCGTGCGGGGGGGAGAGTGGGGGTTGGGCTCTAGGGTTCGGTCGGGGTGGGGGGGGGTTAGCAGGGGCGGCTGGGCCGGCCTGTTTGGCCCGGTGGCCAGCTGGGCCGAAGCCAAGTGAGAGGGGGGTTTGCTTTTCTCCTTTTCTTTTTTTGTTTCCTTTTCTTCTTTTTATTTTTATTTTTCTGTTCTGTTTTATTTTAGATACACATTGTTTTTAGCTTAGAAAAAAAATGATAACAACTCCTAAATTGATGTTTGAGAACCACCCACTGCCATAAATGTTTTACCCCGAAATAAATTAGTTTAGAATTTTATTAATCGAAAAAGGTATTCATTTAATTGTTTTGCTGCAGTTCTAATCACTTTAGAGTAATTAATTATTTCATAAAAATGTTGTTTCTCCAGCAATACTATCGATGATTTAATTGTCACAATAAGAACATTTTAGTTTTGAGAATTGAAAACTTTTATTGTTTGACTTTAATTCAAATTTGAATTTGGATCGGTTCTGAACTAACACGAGATTAGCAACAGTAATCGTGGTGACGTGGCATCATACCAGAGGGTTACTGTAGCTTGATTACCCGGGCGTCACACCCTTCTTCTTGAAACTGGTGGTCTTGTTAACCATCAACACTTGATGCTCCTTCTTGATTTCTACCTCCGCAGCCTTTAGCATTGTGAAGAGCTCGGGAGTTGTCTTATCCATCCCTTGCATATTATAGTTCATCACGAAGCTTTTGTAGCTTGGTGGCACTAATTGAAGAACTCTCTCAATGACACTATCATTAGGAAGATTAACTCCCAGTTGAGTCAAGTGGTTGTGGTACCCAGACATTCTGAGTATATGTTCACCGAGAGAACTATTCTCCTCCATTTAAACTATAGAAATTATTGGAGACTTCATATCTCTCAATCCGGGCATTTGCTTGAAATATTAACTTCAACTCCTGAAACATCTCATATGCTCCATGACGTTCAAAACGTCGTTGAAGTCCCGGTTCTAAGCCGTAAAGCATGGCACACTGAACTATCGAGTAGTCATCAGCTTTGCTATGCCAGACATTCATAACATTTGGCGTTGCTCCTGCAGCGGGTTTGGCACCTAGGGGTGCTTCCAGGAGGTAATTCTTCTGTGAGCAATGAAGATAATCCTCAAGTTACGGACCCAGTCCGTGTAATTGCTACCATCATCTTTCGACTTAGCTTTCTCTAGGAACACATTAAAATTCAACGGAACAACAACACGAGCCATTTATCTACAACAACATAGACATGCAAAATACTATCAGGTGCTAAGTTCATGATAAATTAAAGTTCAATTAATCATATTACTTAAGAACTCCCACTTAGATAGACATCCCTCTAATCATCTAAGTGATCACGTGATCCATATCAACTAAACCATGTCCGATCATCACGTGAGATGGAGTAGTTTTCAATGGTGAACATCACTGTGTTGATCATATCTACTATATGATTCACGCTCGACCTTTCGGTCTCAGTGTTCCGAGGCCATATCTGCATATGCTAGGCTCGTCAAGTTTAACCCGAGTATTCGGCGAGTGCAAAACTGGCTTTCACCGTTGTATGTGAACGTAGAGCTTATCACACCCGATCATCACGTGGTGTCTCGGCACGACGAACTGTAGCAATGGTGCATACTCAGGGAGAACACTTATACCTTGAAATTTAGTGAGAGATCATGTTATAATGCTACCGCCGAACTAAGCAAAATAAGATACATAAAGGATAAACATCACATGCAATCAATATAAGTGATATGATATGGCCATCATCATCTTGTACCTTTGATCTCCATCTCCAAAGCACCGTCATGATCACCGTCGTCACCGGCTTGACACCTTGATCTCCATCGGAGCATCGTTGTCGTCTCGCCAACTATTGCTTCTACGACTACTACTACCGCTTAGTGATAAAGTAAAGCAATTACATGGTGATTGCATTTCATACAATAAAGCGACAACCATATGGCTCCTTCCAGTTGCCGATAACTGTGTTACAAAACATGATCATCTGATACAATAAAATTTAGCATCATGTCTTGACCATATCACATCACAACATGCCCTGCAAAAACAAGTTAGACGTCCTCTACTTTGTTGTTGCAAATTTTACGTGGCTGCTATGGGCTGAGCAAGAACCGTTCTTACCTACGCATCAAAACCACAACGATTTTTCATCAAGTGTGTTGTGTTAACCTTCAACAAGGACCGGGCATAGTCACACTCGATTCAACTAAAGTTGGAGAAACTGACACCCGCCAGCCACCTATGTGCGAAGCACGTCTGTAGAACCAGTCTCGCGTAAGCGTACGCGTAATGTCGGTCTGGGCCGCTTCATCCAACAATACCGCCGAATCAAAGTATGACATGCTGGTAAGCAGTATGACTATTATCGCCCACAACTCTTTGTGTTCTACTCGTGCATATAACATCTACGCATAGACCTGGCTCTGATACCACTATTGGGGAATGCAGTAATTTCAAAAAAAATCCTACGCACACGCAAGATCCATCTAGGTGATGCATAGCAACGAGAGGGGAGCGTGTTGTCCATGTACCCTCGTAGACGGTAAGTGTAAGCGTTATGACAACGCGATTGATGTAGTCGTACGTCTTCATGATCCGACCGATCCTAGCACCGAAGATACGGCACCTCCGCGATCTGCACACGTTCAGCTCGGGGATGTCCCACGAACTCTAGATCCAGCTGAGGTTGAGGGAGAGTTGCGTCAGCACGACGGCGTGGTGATGGTGATGATGAAGCTACCGGTGCAGGGCTTCGCCTGAGCACTGCAACGATATGACCGAGGTGGAAATCTATGGAGGGGGGCACCACACACGGCTAAACAATCAACTTGTGTATCTATGGGGTGCCTCCCTCCCCCGTATATAAAGGAGTGGAGGAGGGGGAGGACCGGCCCTCTCATGGCGCGCCCAAGGGGGGAGTCCTACTCCCGGTGGGAGTAGGATTCCCCCTTCCCTAGTTGGAGTAGGAGAGGAAGGAAGGAGGAGAGAGGGAAAAGGAAAGGGGGGCCGGCCCCAATTCGGATTGGGCTTGGGGGGGAGCCCCCACCTTGGCGACCTCCTCCTCTCTCCCACTAAGGCCGAATAAGGCCCATACACTCCCCGGAGGGTTCCGGTAACCCCCGGTACTCCGGTAAATGCCCGAACTCACTCGGAACCATTCCGATGTCCAAACATAGCCTTCCAATATATCGATCTTTATGTCTCGACCATTTTGAGACTCCTCATCATGTCCGTGATCACATCCAGGGCTCCGAACAACCTTCGGTTCATCAAAACACATAAACTCATAATACCAATCGTCATCGAATGTTAAGCGTGCGGACCCTACGGGTTCGAGAACTATGTAGACATGACCGAGACTCATCTCCGGTCAATAACCAATAGCGGAACCTAGATGCTCATATTGGTTCCTACATATTCTACGAAGATCTTTATCGGTCAAACCACATAACAACATACGTTGTTCCCTTTGTCATCGGTATGTTACTTGCCCGAGATTCGATCGTCGGTATCATCATACCTAGTTCACTCTCGTTACCGGCAAGTCTCTTTACTCGTTCCATAATGCATCATCCCACAACTAACTCATTAGTAACATTGCTTTCAAGGCTTATAGTGATGTGCATTACCGAGAGGGCCCAGAGATACCTCTCCGACAATCGGAGTGAAAAATCCTAATCTTGATCTATGCCAACTAAACAAACACCATCGGAGACACGTGTAGAGCATCTTTATAATCACCCAGTTACGTTGTGATGTTTGATAGCACACTAAGTGTTCCTCCGGTATTCGGGAGTTGCATAATCTCATAGTCATAGGAACATGTATAAGTGATGAAGAAAGCAATAGCAACAAACTAAACGATCATCGTGCTAAGCTAACGGATGGGTCTTGTCAATCACATCATTCTCTAATGATGTGATCCCGTTAATCAAATAACAACTCATGCCTATGGTTAGGAAACTTAACCATCTTTGATTAACGAGCTAGTCAAGTAGAGGCATACTAGTGACACTCTATTTGTCTATGTATTCACACATGTACTAAATTTCTGGTTAATACAATTCTAGCATGAATAATAAACATTTATCATTATATAAGGAAATATAAATAACAACTTTATTATTGCCTCTAGGGCATATTTCCTTCAACCGCATCTTGTTGTCCTTAATAGAAACGATACAGGTGTGCCTCGCTGCCCCTTCTATCACTGGGAGAGTGTCGGTGTCAAATCTGGCAGATCTCAGGTAGGGGTTCCCGAATTGTGCGTCTGAGGATCAACGGTAACAGGAGACGAGGGGGACACAATGTTTACCCAGGTTCGGGCCCTCTTAAAGGAGGTAAAACCCTACTTCCTGTTTGATTATATTCGATGAGTATAGGGGTTACAAGAGTTTATCTACCTCGAGATCGTAATGGCTAAACCCTAACTGTCAAGCCTATGAGAATTCGGATAGCCTCTACGGACTAAACCCTCCGGTTTATATATACACCGGAGGGGTCTAGGGTTGTACAGAGTCGATTTGTGGAGGAAGGAAACAACATATCCGGACACCAATCTTGTTGTCCACGCATAGGAGAGTCCTACCCGGACATGCGGGAGGGTCTTTGCCCTTGTATCTTCACGGCCCATCAGTCCAGCCCATATCAAATAGCTCGGACACCCAAGAACCCCCTAATCCAGGACACCCTCAGTAGTCCCCGAACTGGCCTTCAAAATGGCGATGCAACAATCGGCTTATGTCTTTGGCTTTTGCAAGGTTGGTTCTTCACTATATATTGGGCAAAATAATAGTTCGGCCCTGGCTTCCTCATGCTGCTTTTATGACTCCTTCCTTGTCGCCTCGATTTCCACGCGCCGGGCGAATGTGAACGGTCCATATTTTTATCAAAAAGAAAACGCCCAGCTACACAGGGACATCGCCTATATAAGGAGGTCAGATCCCCCAAGTACCATCCACATCATGCAGAAAAACGCCAAGATTAGCCACAAAAAAGCTTCGAAACATGACCAGCGCCTCAGGCTCTTCTTCGCGCCCCCATGGCCCTCAAGAGGGTGATTGGCAAAGCTGCTCAGTGCCTCATCTTCATTTGAGTCGACTCGAGACGCAGGGATATCTCCCCCTCGCAGATCTAGTTTCTGTACGAGTGGGATTGGCCTCAATTGGCAACGACGTGCTGGCTGAAAATTTCCCTAACCCCAATAAGGAGGAGAGGGTGTGCTTTGTTCCATTCATTTTACGGGACTTAGATTTCCAATCCATCCCTTTCTCAGGGGTCTATTGGAATTTTATAGCATCCAGCTGCACAACCTCACCCCAGGTTCGATTCTGCACATCTCAGGTTTCATTGCCCTCTGCGAACCGTTCCTAGGCTGCGAGGCCCATTTCGAGCTATGGAGAAAGTTCTTTTGCCTTGTCCCTCGCCACCGAGGAGGTTCTATTTGAAGTGGGCGGCGCCGAAGTATGGCGTATAGCCGGATCAGGCTACCCCGTTGGAACCCCCAAAGAGATATATCCTCAGTGGTCTTCGGAGTGGTTTTATGTAGATGATGTCCCACTGCTGGATCCAGTTTGGCGCGGCCTCCCTGAATTTTCCAGCGCTCCTCTAAAGAAACGCCTCAACTGGTGTCCTCGAAGTCCCAAGGAGGAAGAAAGTGCGGAAATAAAAAGGTTGGTCAGCAAGATCAGATTGCTAGCTCACACCGAGCTCTTGATAATTGAGGTCATGGCCATCGCAATAAAACGATGTGTTCAGCCCCTTCAATCCAGAGGAACTCCTTTATGGTGTTACAATGGAGAAGACAACGCATCTCGTTATCAACGCAAAGGTCCGGATACCCCCGCCGAACTACCCACGATCCTGGCCGATCTATACAAGGGGGAAAAGGAGACTTCCTCCGCTTAAACTGCTGAGAGGGCTATTCCATGTACAACCCCATTGAATGGGTAAGATTTTGACTATCTGTGTTGCTTTACTGTTGTCACGGCATGCTAATCAAATTGTTCTTTGTTGTCATAAAACAGTCAGGAGGAAGATGATCGAGGACGTTTACTGTCCGGCCCCACAGCCAGAGGATCACAACCGCGATGAAGACCCTGGCTTCCGCGAGGATCCGGATATATACATAGAGTTCAATGATGGGGTATTTCATCAGGCGAGCCTTCACAGCTCGGAAGTGGCTATTACAGCCGACTGCCCCCGCCCTTATTCCTTCTCCATCGTAAGTATTCAAAGAGCTTTATAAAAAAGAAGTCCCTACCTGCACCTTTATCCATCATACTGAGTCGTACTTCATAGGATCGGCGCTCGGCAGACCGTACTCCCTCGAGCGCGGCCCCTCCGCAGGGTAATCGTTCGAAACGAAAGGAGATCGGGAGCGCCGTAGAGCCCCGACAGTCTTCAAAGAGGTATATCCATTTGATAAGTGTATGGGCACGAGTTTGGATTGTTAAAGTTCCCTTCTATCTTTGATTCAGGAGGAGCATGCGGCAGACAGTGGGAAAACGCCCTGCTAGCTGAATGTCAGCCAATCCAGCGCCGGACTCGTCAACCAGGACGAGGGCTGATCCAATGCCAGTTCCGACCCTCATGAGGATTCGGACGACGTATCTGTCATGAATTCTGAGGTGGAGAGCGTAATGAATCACCGTCGACTAAAAGAGGCCATGCGTGCTCCAGCCTTCTCTGAGCAGGAATTTACCGCACTCAGCTCAGTGGATGCATATATCCGAGCCACTCGAGACGGGATTGCCGGAGTCACTCAATTATTCTCAAAGGATATACAGGTAAGAGTTTGTGAAATTTTAATAGACATATGCCAGTAGCCCCCCAGACTTGAAGCGGTGAGGCCAACCGATTTAAGAATCGATATCACCTGCAAGTGCTTAAGGAGAAGAATACTACGCTATCCCAGGAGCTGAAAGCAAACCAGGCACAGCTTAATGCCGTCACCGCCGAACTTGCGGAAATGAAAAAGGCCGCGATGACCACTTCCGAGAAGAAGAAACACGAGGAGGAAAAAGACAAGCCGTTCGAAGAGATAGAAAGCTTAAAGGCTCATCTATTGGCCGCTCGAAAAGAGAATGAAAAGCTGAAAGGCGGCACGTTCAATATGACTTTTTTTAAAACCATCAAAGAGACTCATATTAGTCCACAATTCGGAATGTCCTAACTCTATTGCTGCAGGTATACTAACTGGTCGGCCGGAAAAATAAGTACCCGATTTCGAGGCGACGTGCTTAAGGAGCTGTCCGTGGTGCATGAGCAGGCCCGGAAAGCTATGAAAAATATGGCCAAGGCTTTATGGCCATCCGATACCCCTCCGGAAAGTATGGAGGGTTTGGCAAACTTGTTCAAAGGTGTCCGGCGCCGCTTTGAGCTATGGAAGGTGTCCGCATGTCGTCAACGCGCACGAGAAGCCTGGGCCATGGTGAAAACAAGCTTTACCAAGCTAGATCCGAATCATATGGCCCGAGTGGGACCACAGGGACCAGATGGGAAAGAAATCCCGGTGAACTTAGTGTATGACCAGGTAATGATAGCTGCGAAATATTCACAAGAAGATTGTAGTTTAGATAGTCTTATAGATGGAATAGACAAGGAGTAAGCATTTGATGCCATGTATTAATGTACTCCATGATCATCCTGTATCTTCCGCCAAACATGTGGAAAAATTGTCATCGCAAGCTTTCGGCTTTGACCTCCAAACCAAGATGGTGGAGTGTTTTCGGATACTATTTTGAAATGTAAAGAACATTCACTATGTCCGGAAACCAGGCAACCCAGTCATTGTGCTTGAACAGACCAAATTTTAGTTCGGGAAATATGTTATATTACATATGTAAGAAACATCTTCCAAGGAGAATAGTTCCGTTAAGGGTTCCTTTCCTTGGGTTGGCATGGTTTTAATTGTGCGTGCCTAGGCTTTGATCCAAATTATGGGCAAAATGTCCCGCATTAAGTTTTTGAAGAGTTACAGGAATGTAACAATCCGTTGTTTGATTGCCGACCAGTAGTTCTCTTAAGAACGCTAGCTTTCGGCTTCACCCGTCTGAGGTACAGGTCAGGATTACCCGGTTGTAACAATCAAGAGGTGCCCCCTTTACGCCCTAGCCGAACAATCGGGAACATAGGGCATAAACACAGGAGCGAGGCAACCCAGCTTGGAAAAAAACTTAAGTCATAGAGGTGCATATAATGGCAAAAGGGTGTATATAAACAAACGACATAGACAATGCGAGCTCGAGGCTATGAATAATAATAAGCTTCGGTTAGCGAAGGCCCCAGTCATGGTGGGGCGTATATATTTAAAGATGTGTGCCCTGTAAGAGTTCGGCCTATCCGAACATATCCTGGGAAATGTATAAAAACGAGCAAAAGAATAAATGAAGAGGAAAAAAAGGGGACGAAAAAAGAAACGCGACCGAGCTTATGCGTAGAATCTTCGAAGCCGAGCAGCGTTCCATGGATTTGGCTCGAGGCGATTATCCGATGCATTACGAAGGCGATAGGCTCCTCCTGTGAGAACGTCATCTATAATGATGGGGCCCTCCCATTTTGTTTTGAGCTTTTCCTTCTTCTTCTCTGGGAGGCGTAAAACAAGTTCGCCGACATTATAAGTCTTGGCCCGCACTTCTGTGCTTTGGTATCTCCGAGCCTGTTGTTGATAAAAGGCGGAACGGGCTCGTGCAATATCACACTCCTCCTCAAGGACGTCTAGGTCGTCCTGTCGATTGAGCTCGGCTTCTCTCTCTTCGTACATGCGCACTCGAGGTGAGTCATGAATGATGTCGCAAGGCAAGACAGCCTCAGCGCCGTACACCATGAAAAAAGGTGTGTATCTGGTCGTGCGATTAGGCGTAGTCCGCAGCCCCCAGAGCACGAAATCGAGTTCCTCAACCTAGTGCTTATCTGACTCCCATAGGGATCGTACCAGTCTGGGTTTGATGCTCCTCATTATCAGGCCATTAGCCCGTTCGACCTGACCGTTTGTTTGAGGGTGGTATACAGATGCGTAATCGAGCTTAATGCCCAAGTTAGCACACCAATTTTTTACCTCATCGGTTGTGAAATTGGACATTATCAGTGGTGATGTTGTGCGGGACACCATAATGGTGTACCACGCCAGATATAAATTCGATCACTGGCCTTGCTTCAGCTGTTTTTACTGGTTTGGCCTCTATCCACTTAGTGAATGTATCCACCATAACCAGCAAATATTTCTTCTTGTGGCTTCCCCCTTTAAGGGGTCCGACATATCGAGCCCCCAGACCGCAAACGGGCAAGTGATGGGGATTGTTCTTAAGGCGGTGGGCGGCATATGGCTTTGATTGGTGAAAAGCTGACATCCCACACAATGTTGTACAAGGGCCTGTGCGTCTGCTCGGGCCGTTGGTCAAAACAAGCCTATACAGAAGGCCTTGCTTACGAGGGCCTGAGCGCAGCATGATGGCCGCCTAGACCAGCATGTATTGCATCCAAAAGTTGTCGTCCCCCCTCTTCGGAGATGCACCTTTGAACGACTCAAGTGGTACTTTTCTTGTATAGTTCACCTTCGTGAACTTTATAGGCTTTAGAGCGTCGAACTATGCGACGGGCCTCATTCTGATCATCAGGGAGTTCCTGCCTATTAAGGTAGGCCAGGAAAGGTTCGGTCCTTGGAGCAATAACGGCCATGATGAAATGGGCGGAAGGTGTTATTTCGGTGGCCGAACCCCCGATGACATCTGTTTTGTGTTCAATTGCGGGGGGTATGATCGGGTCCAGACTAGTATTTCCACTCTCGTCCTGCCATACCATGGATGGCTTGAAGAGCCTTTCCGCAAAGGTGTTAGGCGGGACGGGATCGCGTTTGGCTCCCATTCGAGTGAGGATGTCCGCTGCCTGATTACTGTCTCGAGCGACATGATGGAACTCGAGCCCCTCGAACCGAGTCGATATTTTGAGTACGGCGTTTCGATATGCCACCATTTTGAGTCTTTTGCATCGAATTCTCCATTTATTTGGGATATTGCAAGGTTCGAATCCCCACGTACCTCTAGGTATTGTATGCCCATGGAGACAGCGATTCGGAGACCATGTAGAAGTGCCTCGTATTCGTCTACATTATTGGAGTCCGTATACATGATTTGTAGCACATAGCGGACTGTGTCCCCCCTAGGGGATTGATAAACCACAAGTATAGGGGATCAATTGTAGCCTCTTTCAATAAGTAAGAGTGTCGAACCCAACGAGGAGCTAAAGGTAGAACAAATATTCCCTCAAGTTCTATCAACCACCGATACAACTCTACGCACGCTTAACGTTCGCTTTACCTAGAACAAGTATGAAACTAGAAGTACTTTGTACGTGTTTGTTGGATAGGTTTGCAAGATAATAAAGAGCGCGTAAATAAAAAGTAGGGGTTGTTTAGAAGAAGACACAACTAAGTTAGTTTTAGTAGAGAGCTTGTTGTCACACAAGAAAGTTATTTGTCCCTAGACAATTGATAACTAGACCGGTAATCATTATTGCAATTTTATTTGAGGGAGAGGCATAAGCTAACATACTTTCTCTTCTTGGATCATATGCACTTATGATTGGAACTCTAGCAAGCATCCGCAACTACTAAAGATCATTACGGTAAAACCCAACCATAGCATTAAAGCATCAAGTCCTCTTTATCCCATACGCAACAACCCCCTTACTCGGGTTTATGCTTCTGTCACTCAAGCAACCCACTATAAGCGAATCATGAACGTATTGCAACACCCTACAGCGGGGATCCCTCATGCTTGCGCGACACGGAGAGCACCATAGGACAGCACCAATAATAAAACATGCAACTCAAACCAATCACGATCATCAATTAACCCATAGGACAAAACGGATCTACTCAAACATCATAGGATAGCCATACATAATTGGGAAATAATATATAGCGATGAGCACCATGTTTAAGTAGAGATTACAGCGGGTAAAAGAGGGGTTACGCTGCTGCATAGAGGGGGGAAGAGTTGGTGATGATGGCAGTGAAGTTGTTGGTGTAGATTGCGGTGATGATGACGGCCCCGGCGGCGTTTCGGCGACACCGGGAGAGAGGGGGAGAGGGCCCCCCTTCTTCTTCTTCTTCTTCCTTGACCTTCTCCCTAGATGGGAGAAGGGTTTCCCCTCTGGTCCTTGGTATCCATGGCATGGGAGGGGCGAGAGCCCCTCCGAGATTGGATTTGTCTCTCTGCCTCTCTCTGTTTCTGCGTTCCAGATTCTGGCCTATCACCGTTTCTTATATTCTTGGAGATCCGTAACTCCGATTGGGCTAAATTTTGGACACGATCTCTATCCGGATATTAGCTTTCTTGTGGCGAAAGAAGGGCACCAACCGCCTTACGGGGTGGCCACGAGGGCCCAGGGCGCGCCCCCTGTCTCGTGGCCCCCCTCGGGCATCGTATCGCGTTGATTCTTCTTCCCAAAAATCACATATATTCCAAAAAAATCTCCGTCAGTTTTTATCCTGTTTGGACTCCGTTTGATATGGATTTTCTGCGAAACAAAAAACATGCAACAAACAGGAACTGGCATTGGGCACTGGATCAATAAGTTAGTCCCAAAAAATAGTATAAAAAGTTGCCAAAAGTATATATGAAAGTTGTATAATATTGGCATGGAACAATAAAAAATAATAGATATGACGGAGACGTATCAGCATCCCCAAGCTTAATTCCTGCTCGTCCTCGAGTAGATAAATGATTAAAAAGATAATTTTTGATGTGGAATGCTACCTAGCATAATCTTGATCGTGTAATCTAATAATGGCATGAATATTAAGACACGAGTGATTCAAAGCAATAGTCTATCATTTGACATTAAGACAATAATACTTCAAGCATACTAATAAAGCAATCATGTCTTTTCAAAATAACATGGCCAATGAAAGTGATCCCTACAAAATCGTATGGTCTGGCTATACTCCATCTTCACCACACAAAATATTCAAATCATGCACAACCCCGTTGACAAGCCAAGCAATTGTTTCATACTTTTGACGTTCTCAAACCTTTTCAACTTTCACGCAATACATGAGCGTGAGCCATGGACATAGCACTATGGGTGGAATAGAATATGATGGTGGAGGTTGTGTGGAGAAGACAAAAAGGAGAAAGTCTCACATCGACGCGGCTAATCAACGGGCTATGGAGATGCCCATCAATTGATGTCAATGTGAGGAGTAGGGATTGCATGCAACAGATGCACTAAGAGCTATAAGTGTATGAAAGCTCAAACCGGAAACTAAGTGGGTGTGCATCCAACTTGCTTGCTCATGAAGACCTCGGGCATTTGAGGAAGCCCATCATCGGAATATACAAGCCAAGTTCATAATGAAAATTCCCACTAGTATATGAAAGTGATAACTCAAGAGACTTTCTATATGAAGAACATGGTGCTACTCTGAAGCAAAAGTGTGGTAAAAGGATAGTAACATTGTCCTTTCTCTTTTTTTCTCTTTTTTTTGTTTTCTCTCATTTTTTGTTTTTTTGGTGGGCTTCTTTGGCCTCTTTTTTATTTGGGCTTCTTTGGCCTCTTTTATTTTGATAACCTCACATGGGACAATGTTCTAGTAATGATGATCATCGCACTTTTATTTACTTACAACTCAATTTTTCAACTCAATGTCTAGAACAAAGATATGACTCTATATGAATGCCTCTGGCGGTGTACCGGGATGTGCAATGATCTAGCATAACAAAGATATCAAAAAACGGACAAGCCATGAAAATATCATGCTAGCTATCTTACGATCATGCAAAGCAATATGACAATAAATTCTCAAGTCATGTATATGATGATGATGGAAGTTGCATGGCAATATATCTCGGAATGGCTGTGGAAATGCCATAATAGGTAGGTATGATGGCTGTTTTGAGGAAGATATAAGGAGGCTTATGTGTGATAGAGTGTATTGTATCACGGGGTTTGGATGCACCGGCGAAGATTGCACCAACTCTCGAGGTGAGAAAGGGCAATGCACGGTACCGAAGAGGCTGGCAATGATGGAAGGGTGAGAGTGCGTATAATCCATGGACTCAACATTAGTCATAAAGAACTCACATACTTATTGCAAAAATCTATTAGTCATCGAAACAAGTACTACGTGCATGCTCCTAGGGGGATAGATTGGTAGGAAAAGACCATCGCTCGTCCCCGACCGCCACTCATAAGGAAGACAATCAATAAATAAATCATGCTCCGACTTCATCACATAACGGTTCACCATACGTGCATGCTATGGGAATCACAAACTTCAACACGAGTATTTCTACAATCCACAACTACCCACTATCATTACTCTAATATCACCATCTTTATATCACAAAACTATTGCAAGGATTCAAACATATCATATTCAGTGATCTACAAGTTTTATGTAGGATTTTATGACTAACCATGTGAATGACCAGTTCCTGTCAACTCTCTAAATAGATATAAGTGAAGCAAGAGAGTTTAATTCTTTCTACAAAAGATATGCCCATGCTCTAACAAATATAAGTGAAGCAAAAGAGCATTCTACAAATGGCGGTTTTCTATGTGAAGAGAAACAGGCAATCCAAACTTCAAATGATATAAGTGAAGCACATGAAGCATTCTATAAAGCCATACTCAAAAGATATAAGTGAAGTGTAATGAGCATTCTATAAATCAACCAAGGACTATCTCATACCAGCATGGTGCATAAAAGAAAAGTGAAAACTAAATGCAAAAGACACTCCAAGATTTGCACACATCGCATGAACGAAACGAATCCGAAAACATACCGATACTTGTTGAAGAAAGATGGGATGCCTTCCAGGGCATCCCCAGGCTTAGACGCTTGATTATCCTTGAATATTTACTTGGGGTGCCTTGGACATCCCCAAGCTTGAGCTCTTGCCTCTCCTTCTTCTCCTCACATCGAGACATCCTCGATCTTCGAACACTTCATCCACACAAAACTCAACAGAAAGCTCGGTAAGATCCGTTAGTATAATAAAGCAAATCACTACTCTAGGTACTGGTGCAAACCAATTCATATTTTGTTTTTTCATTGTTGCTACTATAATATAACTTTTCCATGGCTTAATCCACTGATAGAAATTGATAGTTTCATCAAAACAAGCAAACTATGCATCAAAAACAGAATCTGTCTTAAACAGGACAGTCTGTAGTAATCTGAACATTCACCATACCTCTGGTACTCCAAAAATTCTGAAATAATTAGAAAAAATAAAAAATTTGTATAGAAATACATTGCAAAAGTTTCAGAACTGTTTGACGTTCCAGTAAAAAATGTAAAATCGCGCACTACAGCCAAAGTTTCTGTTCTGCACCGCACAAACCAACAAGCAATGTAAACATCCTAAAGGCAAATCTTGGCACATTATTTTTATAATAAAATGGAATTGTACAAGGGGATAATTATTTTTTTTGAAAAGTTTCTGTAATCAAGATTCACAAAGTTTCCGTGAGCATGAACAAAGTTCAAGGAGCTCCCCCACTTCAACAATGCTTGTCTATCTCACTTTCACTTTCCTTTTTGAAAAGTTCTGGGTTCCCCTCTTTATTTATTTTTGTTTTTAAACTATATAAAAGCACTCAACAGAAATAAATGACTCTCTAAAACTTGCGGGTTGTCTCCCGGGGAGCGCTTTCTTTAAAGCCATTAAGCTAGGCATATAGTGCTCAAGTAATGGATCCACCCGGATCCCAAGGTATATCAAAGCCAATTTTAATTAACAATGATTTGTAATTTAGTAGTGAGCACAAAGTAACATATATCATGTAATGACGAAGTCTGAATATCTTCCTATGTATTGGCATGTCATAGAATAACAATTCATCCACATCAAGTAAAGGCCAATACATAGCATAAGCAGTTTCTTACAATTTTATCGTGTGGGAAACATAGAGAGGTGGAGTTATAGTTCCTCTCTCATAATAATTGCAAGTAGGAGCAGCAAGCACATGCATATTATATCTATCAAAATCATCATGTGTAATAGTAAAACGCAACCCATCAATATAATCCTTAATAAGGGCAAACTTCTCCGATATAGTGTAGTCGGGAGAATTCAAAAAGATAATAGGACTATCATGCGTGGGTGCAATAGCAACAATTTCATGTTTAACATAAGGAACTATAGCAAGTTCATCTCCATAAGCATAATTCATATTGGTATCTTGGCCACAAGCATAGCAAGCATCATCAAAAAGGAATATTACAAAAGAATCAACGGGATCATAACAATCATCATAGCAATCATCCTTCGGTAAGCACGAAGGGAAGTTAAACAATGTATGAGTTGAAGAGTTAGTCTCATTAGAAGGTGGGCACGGGTGATCAATCTGCTCTTCCTCCTTTTGTTCTTCGCTCTCCTCCTCATCTTTTTCATCCAATGAGCTCACAACGTCATTAATTTCTTCTTCCATAGACTCCTGCAAAATATTAGTCTCTTCTTGGACAGCGGAGGAGTCCTCAATATATGGTTTAATATAAGGATTAGAAGCATAATTATAATAGCAATATTTAAGTATGGCCAAATTTTCATATTTGTAGAGAGTAGTATCACACTCTTCAATAAAAGAAGCAATTTCACAAGTACCCCTAAAAGCAACAAATTCTTCAATTTGTTGAACATCATAGTAATTATAAACACCCTTAGTATACGAAGATACGATTCCATTATCACTAAACTCACATTGGTAAGGAAGGTGTTTCTTAGGGTCTTTAGAACAACAAGTACAATCATATATTTCACATAAATTCCAAGCATAGCACTGCAAACGATGAATTTGATCCAGCAAAAGTTTCCCTTTTTCAGATATGCAGTGTCGCACATAACAAGCATGCTCATCTAAAGATTTGCCCTCATCTAAGCTAGTTGGGGTTTCAGCCCGAGCACATAGGGATCGAAGATGATCCAAGTAAAAAGCTTCAGGAGTGTGATAGATTTTGAGTGGTTCTTAAACCATTGGTTCAGTAGGTACCACTAATTTTTTTGGTATTTTGCGTTTCCTACCCATAACTAAAGATAGAAAACAGGAGCACAAAAATAAAAACTACTTAGTGATAAAGCAAACAAGCACACACGAGAATATTCACCCCACACTATAACTCCCTGGCAACGGCGCCAGAAAAAGGTCTTGATAACCCACAAGTATAGGGGATCAATTGTAGCCTCTTTCGATAAGTAAGAGTGTCGAACCCAACGAGGAGCTAAAGGTATAACAAATATTCCCTCAAGTTCTATCGACCACCGATACAACTCTACGCACGCTTAACGTTCGCTTTACCTAGAACAAGTATGAAACTAGAAGTACTTTGTAGGTGTCTGTTGGATAGGTTTGCAAGATAATAAAGAGCGCGTAAATAAAAAGTAGGGGCTGTTTAGAAGAAGACACAACTAAGTTAGTTTTAGTAGAGAGCTTGTTGTCACACAAGAAAGTTATTTGTCCCTAGTCAATCGATAACTAGACCGGTAATCATTATTGCAATTTTATTTGAGGGAGAGGCATAAGCTAACATACTTTCTCTTCTTGGATCATATGCACTTATGATTGGAACTCTAGCAAGCATCCGCAACTACTAAAGATCATTAAGGTAAATCCCAACCATAGCATTAAAGCACCAAGTCCTCTTTATCCCATACGCAACAACCCCCTTACTCGGGTTTATGCTTATGTCACTCAAGCAACCCACTATAAGCGAATCATGAACGTATTGCAACACCATACAGCGGGGATCCCTCACGCTTGCGCGACACGGAGAGCACCATAGGACAGCACCAATAATAAAACATGCAACTCAAACCAATCACGATCATCAATTAACCCATAGGACAAAATGGATCTACTCAAACATCATAGGATAGCCATACATAATTGGGAAATAATATATAGCGTTGAGCACCATGTTTAAGTAGAGATTACAGCGGGTAAAAGAGGGGTTACACCGCTGCATAGAGGGGGGAAGAGTTGGTGATGATGGCGGTGAAGTTGTTGGTGTAAATTGTGGTGATGATGATGGCCCCGGCGGCGTTCCGGCGCCACCGAGAGAGAGGGGGAGAGGGCCTCCCTTCTTCTTCTTCTTCCTTGACCTTCTCCCTAGATGGGAGAAGGGTTTCCCCTCTGGTCCTTGGTCTCCATGGCATGGGAGGGGCGAGAGCCCCTTCGAGATTGGATCTGCCTCTCTGTTTCTCTCTGTTTCTGCGTTCCAGATTCTGGCCTTTCACCGTTTCTTATATTCTCGGAGATCCGTAAGTCCGATTGGGCTGAATTTTGGACACGATCTCTATCCGGATATTAGCTTTCTTGCGGCGAAATAAGGGCACCAACCGCCTTACGGGGTGGCCACGAGGGCCCAGGGCACGCCTGACCCCCTGGGGCGCGCCCCCTGCCTCGTGGCCCCCTCGGGCATCGTATCGCGTTGATTTTTCTTCCCAAAAATCACATATATTCCAAAAAATCTCCGTCAGTTTTTATCCCGTTTGGACTCCGTTTGATATGGATTTTCTGTGAAATAAAAAACATGCAACAAACAGGAACTGACACTGGGCACTGGATCAATATGTTAGTCCCAAAAAATAGTATAAAAAGTTGCCAAAAGTATATGAAAGTTGTATAATATTGGCATGGAACAATCAAAAATTATAGATACGGCGGAGACGTATCAGGGATGTCAAGATGACACCGGCCCCTAGTCCGGCTAACATTTTAGAACCGTCAAAGTACATGATCCAGTTTGAGTATGTGTTGTATTCTTTAGGGAGCTCGGCTTCCATCCACTCGGCAACAAAGTCGACCAGCACCTGAAATTTAATAGCTCAGCGCGGCTTGTATGTTATTTCAAATGGTAAGAGCTCGATGGCCCATTTGGCTATGTGGTCGGTGGCATCCCGATTATCGATGATGTCATTGAGTGGTACTTCGGATGCCACCGTGATCGAGCACTCTTGAAAATAGTGCCGCAGCTTTCGGGATGCCATAAAGACCGCATAAGCTATCTTCTGATAGTGAGGGTATCGGGATTTGCATGGTGTAAGGACTGCCGATATGTAGTATACTGGTTTCTGGATGGGGAATTTGTGTCCCTCTTCCTCTCGCTCGACGACGAGCACAGCGCTCACAACTTGGTGAGTCGCGGATATGTAGAGCAACATAGGCTCGCCAACACCTGGGGCAGCTAGGATTGGGTTACCTACTAACAATGTTTTTATTTCTTCCAATCTGGCTGTAGCCGCATCCTTCCATTCAAAGTGATCGGTGCGTCGGAGTAGTCGATAGAGTGGTAGTGCCTTCTCTCCCAACCTGGAGATGAAGCGGCTTAAGGCTGCCACGCACCCAGCTAGTTTTTGGACCTGCTTTAAGTCTGTTGGCGTTGCCAATTGTGATAGGGCTCGGATTTTGGCTGGGTTCGCTTTGATTCCTCTATTGGAAACAATGAACCCGGGCAGTTTCCCAGCTGGAACGCCGAAAACACATTTTTGCAGATTGAGCCGTATGTCATATGTTCGGAGGTTGTCAAATGTGAGGCGTAGATCGTCCACCAGTGACTCGACGTGTTTAGTCTTGATGACCACGTCGTCCACGTATGCCTCCACTGTCTTGGCGATTTGTTTTTCCGGACATGTTTGAATCATGCGTTGGTAAGTGGCACCAGCGTTTCTGAGCCCGAAGGGCATAGTGTTGAAGCAAAAAGGCCCGTACGGGGTAATAAATGCCGTTGCGGCCTGGTTGGACTCCTTCATCTTAATCTGATGGCATCCGGAATAGGCGTCGAGGAAACACAATGAGTCATGTCCCGCGGTTGCGCCAATAATTTGGTCAATGCGGGGCAGTGGGAAGGGGTCCTTAGGGCAAGCCTTATTGAGGTCTTTGAAATCGATGCAAAGGCACCAGGTTGGCCAGCCAATCCGGGTGCTTGATTTCTCTAATGAACCCGGCCTCGAGTAGTTTGGCTAGCTCCTCCCCCATAGCTTGTCGTTTCGGTTCGGAAAATCACCGCAGTGTTTGCTTGACTGGTTTAAGCCCCTTTATTATATTGAGGCTATGTTTGGCCAGCCTGCGTGGGAATTCGGGCATGTCCGAAGGGTGCCAGGCAAAGATGTCCCAATTTTCGCGCTGGAATTCTCGTAGGGCGGCGTCAACTGTCGGGTCCAGCTGTGCTCCAATGGATGTTGTTTTGTTAGGATCTGTCGGGTGCACTTGAAATTTGACTATTTCGTTTGCTGGTTTGAAAGAGGTGGATTTGGGCCTCTTGTCGAGGATCACATCGTCTTTGTCCACTATGGAACGCATGGTGGTTAGCTCTTCGGCCGCGAGGGTCTCGGATAGTGCCTCGAGGGCCAAGGATGCGGTTTTGTTCTCGGCACGGAGTGCTACATCCGGATCACTGGTAATAGTGATCACTTCGTCCGGCCCTGGCATTTTAAGCTTCATGTACCCGTAATGGGGTATGGCTTGGAAGCGTGCGAAGGCATCTCGCCCCAAGAGTGCGTGATATCCGCTATTGAAAGGGGCCACGTGGAAAAGCAACTCTTCAGACCTGTAATTCTCAGGTGTGCCGAATACTACATCAAGTTTAATTTTCCCCGAGCATCGTGCTTCTCGACTTGGGATGATACCTCGAAAGGTGGTAATGCTTTACTCGATGCGGCTCTTGTCCATTTTCATTTTGTCGAGCGTGTCTTCATAGATGAGGTTAAGTCCTCTACCGCCGTCCATAAGCACTTTGGTGAGTCGGAAGCCATCCACAAATGGGTTTAGGACCAAGGCGGCTGGTGCCCGGACTGATCAGGCCCTTGGTTCATCGTCGGCGGTGAAAGTTATGGTCGTGTCATTCCAAGGGTTCGATGCGGTTACTTGGTGGACTTCGGCGAGGTAGCGGAGCGCCCTTGTGGGCCGATTATTTGAAGAGAAAGTCTCGAAGACCATAAAGACGTTGAGATCGACATCCTCCGAAGAATGCTTCTCTGGAGTAGTACTGGTGAGGATAGCTTCACCACTCTTAGCCACTTGCCGGAGTACCCAACATACCCGAAGGCTGTGCGTTGATTCGGTGCTCGGCGTCGCATGTATTTGACAAGGCTTGTCGAGTAGTTCATCAAGGACGGTTCTGCGTCCCGTGAAGGGTTTATTTTTCTTGTCAATGGGCTTGTGGCTAGTATCAGGGAGGGGGGTATGCACCATGGAAAAGTTGGAATACAATAGATATTACACCAATATAAATAAAGAATGAGTTCACAACAATACCTAAAGTGGTGATTTGTTTTCTTATACTAACGGAGCTTACGAGATTTCTGTTGGAGTTTTGCGTTGTGAAGTTTTCAAGTTTTTGGTAAGGATTTGATGGACTATGGAATAAGGAGTGGCAAGAGCCTAAGCTTGGGGATGACCAAGGCACCCCAAGGTAATATTCAAGGATGTCAAAAAGCCTAAGCTTGGGGATGCCCGGGAAGGCATCCCCTCTTTCATCTTCGTCTATCGGTAACTTTACTTGAGGCTATATTTTGATTCACCACATGATATGTGTTTTGCTTGGAGCGTCTTGTATGATTTGAGTCTTTACTTTTTAGTTTGCCACAATCATCCTTGCTGTACACACCTTTTGAGAGAGACACGCATGAATCATGATTTATTAGAATGCTCTATGTGCTTCACTTATATCTTTTGAGCTAGGCAAATTTGCTCTAGTGCTTCACTTATATCTTTTTAGAGCACGGCAGTGGTTTTATTTTATAGAACTTGATGAACCCTCATACTTCACTTATATTATTTTGAGAGTCTCTAAACAGCATGGTAATTTGCTTTGGTTATAAAATTAGTCCTAATATGATAGGCATCCAAGAGGGATATAATAAAAACTTTCATATAAAGTGCATTGAATACTATGAGAAGGTTGATTCCTTATGATTGTTTTGAGATATGAAGATGGTGATATTAGAGTCATGCTAGTAAGTAGTTGTGAATTTGAGAAATACTTGTGTTAAAGTTTGTGAGTCACGTAGCATGCACGTATGGTGAACCTTTATGTGATGAAGTCGGAGCATGATTTATTTTTTGATTGTCTTCCTTATGAGTGGCAGTTGGGGACGAGCGATGGTATTTTCCTACCAATCTATCCCCCTAGGAGCATGCGCGTAGTACTTTGTTTCGATGACTAATAGTGTAGGATCGAAAGTATGTCTAGAGGGGGGTGATTAGACTACTTGACCAAATAAAAATCTAGCCTTTCCCCAATTTTAAGTCTTGGCAGATTTTAGCAACTTAGCACAAGTCAAGCAATCAACCTACACATGCAAGTCTAAGAGTATAGCAGCGGAGTGTAAAACATTGCATATGAAGGTAAAGGGAGGAGTTTGGAGGGAGCAAACGCAATGTAGACACGGAGATTTTTTTCCCGTAGTTCCGATAGGTGGTGCTATCGTACATCCATGTTGATGGATACTTCAACCCACGAAGGGTAACGGTTGCGCGAGTCCACGGAGGGCTCCACCCACGAAGGGTCCATGAAGAAGCAACCTTGTCTATCCCACCATGGCCATCACCCATGAAGGACTTGCCTCACTAGGGTAGATCTTCATGAAGTAGGCGATATCCTTGCCCGTACAAACTCCTTGGTTCAACTCCACAATCTTGGCGGAGGCTCCCAAGTGACACCTAACCAATCTAGGAGACACCACTTTCCAAAAGGTAATAGATGGTGTGTTGATGATGAACTTCTTGCTCTTGTGCTTCAAATGATAGTCTCCCCAACACTCAGCTCTCTCTCACAGATTTGGATTTGGGGGAAAGATGATTTGAGTGGAAAGCAACTTGGGGAAGGCTAGAGATCAAGATTCATATGGTTGGAATGGAATATATTGGTCTCAAAAAAATGAGCTGCGTATTCAGATCCAAACGATCAAGAAAGGATCCCAGCTCTTGAAAGAAAGAGAGATAGAAAGAGAGAATGATCAAACTCAACACATGAGTAGGTGGTTCTCTCTCAGAAAATTTATGCTGGAAGTGTAGGCATGTTCTGATGGCTCTCCTCACGAATGAAGAGTGGGTGGAGGGGTATATATAGCCTCCACACAAAATCTAACCGTTACACACAATTCACCAAACTCGGTGGGACCGAATCAGAAAACTCGGTCGGACCTATTCAGTTCAAAATGTGAACGTTAGGCTTTTCAGTGGGACCGACATGTCAACTTGGTGGGACCCGTTTCATTAGGGTTAGGGCATAACGTAATCTCGGTGAGACCGATCACACAAACTCGGTGAGACCGACTTTGGTAATAAGCTAACCAGATAGTTGGTCAGGCAAACTCGGTGGGACCGATTCGCTCATTTCGGTGAGACCGAAATGTTACGAAAGGGAAACAGAGAGTTTGCATTGCAAACTCGGTGGGATCGATCACTCATCTCGGTTGGACCTAAAAGTTACGTAGGGGAACAGAGAGTTTGCAATCCCATCTCGGTGAGACCGGAATCCCTATCGGTGAGACCGAAGTGACTAGGGTCTGTGGCAGTGGCTATGTCAAGAGAACTCGGTAGCGCCGGATAGAATATTTCGGTGGGGCCGAGTTTGACTTTCTGGTTTGGGACATTGCTACCTCTTGAGCATGCGTTGGTTTTCCCTTGAAGAGGAAAGGGTGATGCAGCAAAGTAGCGTAAGTATTTCCCTCAGTTCTTGAGAACCAAGGTATCAATGCAGTAGGAGGCCACACGCAAGTCCCTCGTACCTACACAAACAAATAAGAACCTTGCAACCAACGCGATAAATGGGGTTGTCAATCCCTTCACGGCCACTTGCAAAAGTGAGATCTGATAGAGATGATAAGATAGTATTTTTGGTATTTTTATGATAAATATTAAAAGTAAAGATTGCAAAATAAACGGCGACAGAAATAGCTAGTTGACGGGAGATTAATATGATGGAAAATAGACCCGGGGGCCATAGGTTTCACTAGTGGCTTCTCTCAAGATAGCATAAGTATTACGGTGGGTGAAAAAATTACAGTCGAGCAATTGATAGCAAAGTGCATAATTATGAGAATATCTAGGCATGATCATGTATATAGGCATCACGTCCGCAACAAGTAGACCGACTCCTGCCTGCATCTACTACTATTACTCCACACATCGACCGCTATCCAGCATGCATCTAGAGTATTAAGTTCATAAGAACAGAGTAACGCATTAGGCAAGATGACATGATGTAGAGGGATAAACTCAAGCAATATGATATAAACCCCATCTTTTTATCCTCGATGGCAACAATACAATACGTGTCGTTTCCCCTGCTGTCACTGGGATCGAGCAACGCAAGATTGAACCCAAAGCTAAGCACTTCTCCCATTGCAAGAAAGATCAATCTAGTAGGCCAAACCAAACTGATAATTCGAAGAGACTTGCAAAGTTAACCAATCATACATAAAAGAATTCGGAGAAGATTCAATTATTGTTCATATATAATCTTGATCATAAACCCACAATTCATCGGATCTCGACAAACACACCGCAAAAAGAGTTACATCAAATAGATCTCCAAGAAGATGGAGGAGAACTTTGTATTGAGATCCAAAGAGAGAGAAGAAGCCATCTAGCTAATAACCATGGACCCGAAGGTCTGTGGTAAACTACTCACACATCATCGGAGAGGCTATGGTGTTGATGTAGAAGCCCTCCGTGATCGATTCCCCCTCCGGTGGAGCACCGGAAAAGGCCCGAAGATGGGATCTCACGGGTACAGAAGGTTGCGGCGGTGGAAATAGGGTTTCGTGGTGCTCCTGGATGGTTTTGGGGTATATGGGTATATATAGGAGGAAGAAGTAGGTCGGTGGAGCTGCGAGGGCCCATGAGGGTGGGGGGCGCGCCCAGGGGGTAGGCGCGCCTCCCTGCCTCGTGGCCTCCTTGTTGATTTCTTGATGTCCACTCCAAGTCCTCTGGATCACGTTTGTTCCAAAAATCACGCTCCCGAAGGTTTCATTCCGTTTGGACTCCGTTTGATATTCCTTTTTTGTGAAACACTGAAATAGGCAAAAAAAACAGCAATTTGCACTGGGCCTTGGGTTAATAGGTTAGTCCCAAAAATAATATAAAAGTGTATAATAAAGCCCATTAAACATCCAAAACAGAATATATAATAGCATGGAGCAATCAAAAATTATAGATACGTTGGAGACGTATCAAGCATCCCCAAGCTTAATTCCTGCTTGTCCTCGAGTAGGTAAATGAAAAAAACAGAATTTTTGATGTGGAATGCTACCTAGCATATTCTTCAATGTAATTTTCTTTATTGTGACATGAATGTTCAGATCCGAAAGATTCAAGATAAAAGTTTAATATTGACATAAAAATAATAATACTTCAAGCATACTAACCAAGCAATTATGTCTTCTCAAAATAACATAGCCAAAGAAAGCTCATCCCTACAAAATCATATAGTTTGGCCATGCTTCATTTTCGTCACACAAGATGCTCTCATCTTGCACAACCCCGATGACAAGCCAAGCAATTGTTTCATACTTTAGTAATCTCAAACTTTTTTCAACTTTCACGCAATACATGAGCGTGAGCCATGGATATAGCACTATGGGTGGAATAGAATATGATGATGGGGGTTGTGTGGAGAAGACAAAAAAGGAGAAAGTCTCACATTGACGCGGCTAATCAACGGGCTAGGGAGATGCCCATCAATTGATGTCAATGCAAGGAGTAGGGATTGCCATGCAACGGATGCACTAGAGCTATAAATGTATGAAAGCTCAACAAAAGAAACTAAGTGGGTGTGCATCCAACTTTCTTGCTCACGAAGACCTAGGGCATTTGAGGAAGCCCATTGTTGGAATATACAAGCCAAGTTCTATAATGAAAAATTCCCACTAGTATATGAAAGTGACAAAACAAGAGACTCTCTATCATAAAGATCATGGTGCTACTTTGAACCACAAGTGTGGAAAAAGGATAGTAGCATTGTCCCTTTTTATTTCTCTTCTTTTTTTTCCCCTTTTTTTGGGCCTTCTCTTTTTTTATTTGGCCTTTCTCTTTTTTTATTTGGGACAATGCTCTATTAATTATGATCATCACACTTCTATTTATTTACAACTCGATGATTACAACTCGATACTAGAACAAAGTATGACTCTATATGAATGCCTCCGGTGGTGTACCGGGATGGGCAATGAACCAAGAGTGACATGTATGAAATAATATGCATGGTGGCTTTGCCACAAATACGATGTCAACTACATGATCATGCAAGGCAATATGACAATGATGAAGCGTGTCATACTAAAAGGAACTGTGGAAAGTTGCATGGCAATATATCTCGGAATGGCTATGGAAATAACATAATAGGTAGGTATGGTGGCTGTTTTGAGGGATATATAAGGAGGTTTATGTGTGATAGAGCGTATCGTATCACGGGGTTTGGATGCACCGGCGAAGTTTGCACCAACTCTCAAGGTGAGAAAGGGCAATGCACGGTACCGAAGAGGCTAGCAATGATGGAAGGTTGAGAGTGCGTATAATCCATGGACTCAACATTAGTCATAAAGAACTCACATACTTATTGCAAAAATATACAAGTCGTCAAGAACCAAGCACTACGCGCATGCTCCTAGGGGGATAGATTGGTAGGAAAAGACCATCGCTCGTCCCCGACCGCCACTCATAAGGATGACAATCAAAGAACACCTCATGTTTCAAATTTGTTACACAACGTTTACCATACGTGCATGCTACGGGACTTGCAAACTTCAACACAAGTATTTCTCAAATTCACAACTACTCAACTAGCACAACTTTAATATCACTATCTCCATATCTCAAAACAATCATCAAGTATCAAACTTCTCCTAGTATTCAATGCACTTATATGAAAGTTTTATTATATCCAACTTGGATGCCTATCATATTAGGACTAATTTTATAGCCAAAGAAAATTACCATGCTGTTCTAAAGGACTCTCAAAATAATATAAGTGAAGCATGAGAGATCAATAATTTCTATAAAATAAAACCACCACCGTGCTCTAAAAGATATAAGTGAAGCACTAGAGCAAAATTGTTTAGCTCAAAAGATATAAGTGAAGCACATAGAGTATTCTAATAAATTCCGATTAATGTGTGTCTCTCCAAAAGGTGTGTACAGCAAGGATGATTGTGGTGAACTAAAAAGCAAAGACTCAAATCATACAAGACGCTCCAAGCAAAACACATATCATGTGGTGAATAAAAATATAGCTCCAAGTAAAGTTACCGATGGACGAAGACAAAAGAGGGGATGCCTTCCGGGGCATCCCCAAGCTTAGGCTTTTTGGTTGTCCTTGGATTTTACCTTGGGGTGCCTTGGGCATCCCCAAGCTTAGGCTCTTGCCACTCCTTGTTCCATAATCCATCAAATCTTTACCCAAAACTTGAAAACTTCACAACACAAAACTTAACAGAAAATCTTGTGAGCTCCGTTAGCGAAAGAAAACAAAACACCACTTCAAGGTACTGTAATGAACTCATTCTTTATTTATATTGGTGTTAAACCTACTGTATTCCAACTTCTCTATGGTTCATAACCTCCGATACTAGACATAGATTCATCAAAATAAGCAAACAACACACGAAAAACAGAATCTGTCAAAAACAGAACAGTCTGTAGTAATCTGTATCAAACGTATACTTATGGAACTACAAAAATTATAAAATAAATTGCTGGACGTGAGGAATTTATCTATTAATCATCTGCAAAAATAATCAACTAAATAGCACTCTCCAGTAAAAATTTGTAGCTAATCTCGTGAGCGCTAAAGTTTCTATTTTTTACAGCAAGATCAAAAAGACTTCACCCAAGTCTTCCCAAAGGTTCTACTTGGAACAAACACTAATCAAAACATAAAAACACATCTAACCAGAGGCTAAATCAAAGATTTATTCCTAAACAGAACCAAAAAGCAAGAAACAAAAATAAAATTGGGTTGCCTCCCAACAAGCGCTATCGTTTACCGCCCCTAGCTAGGCATAAAGGCAAGGATAGATCTAGGTATTGCCATAATAATGGTAAGGTAAATCACGAAAACTCATCTCATATTCCCTAAGTTCAGCAGCAAGTTTTCTTTGTGGCAAGCAAAAGTAATCAGAAGGGCTAAATTTAATGGGACAAAAGTCCCCAAGATCAAGTTCGGGAGGTATGGGTTCCTCCTTTGGCCCCTTATATTGCACAACCAATTCATCATTATAAGCATTCTTTTGGCAATAAGTCATGAGCCTTTGTTCAAGAGAAAAACCTAACCCGTTGTTCTGAATAGCAAAGTCATCATTAAGTTCAGAAATCCTATCAACTAGAACATCGGTAGGAACCTTTTTTCTAAGGTTTTCATTGTAAGCAACATGATCTAAAGATCGTAAGTGCATTAAGTCTTCTTGATTAAAAAGGATAGCCTCTATGGGAGGACGACCAGCATCCACCCTATAATGCGCAAAAATTTCATTGGCCTCTTTCATTATAAATCTGAGCTCATGTGCCAAAAAGATAGTAGCCGCTCGCTTAATAGAATAATGCTCGATATTGGAAAATTCTAGAAAAATCCTTTGTATGCAAGGATGCAAATGGATAAATTGTCTTTCAAGTTCAACTACGAGCAAGGATATAGCATCCACAAGACTACTAGTTCTATGAAGAATAGACCCACCCATAGAGGGTAGGGTGCCGACACAAGTAAAGAAATCTTGAATAACTCCCTTCCCAATAATATTACAGCTACCAATCCGAAACTTTTTAGTGTGTAAAATAGTAGGATCTTCAAGAGGATCATCAAAAACATCAAAGTTTTCCATATTATTATCCTTATCAAGGACAACCTCTCCGGTTTCAGACATGACGGCAGCACAGAGAACGATCACACAAGAAGCAAGCGAAAAAGAGGCGAACGGAAAGAGAGGGCGAATAAAACGGCAAGGGTGAAGTGGGGGAGAGGAAAACGAGAGGCAAATGGCAAATAATGTAATGCGAGTGATAAGAGTTTGTGATGGGTACTTGGTATGTCTTGACTTGTCCGTAGACTCCCCGGCAACGGTGCCAGAAATCCTTCTTGCTACCTCTTGAGCATGCGTTGGTTTTCCCTTGAAGAGGAAATGGTGATGCAGCAAAGTAGCGTAAGTATTTCCCTCAGTTTTTGAGAACCAAGGTATCAATCCAGTAGGAAGCCACACGCAAGTCCCTCGTACCTACACAAACAAATAAGAACCTTGCAACCAATGCGATAAATGGGGTTGTCAATCCCTTCACGGCCACTTGCAAAAGTGAGATCTGATAGAGATGATAAGATAATATTTTTGGTATTTTTATGATAAAGATTAAAAGTAAAGATTGCAAAATAAACGGCGACAGAAATAGCTAGTTGACGGGAGATTAATATGATGGAAAATAGACCCGGGGGCCATAGGTTTCACTAGTGGCTTCTCTCAAGATAGCATAAGTATTACGGTGGGTGAACAAATTACTGTCGAGCAATTGATAGAAAAGTGCATAATTATGAGAATATCTAGGCATGATCATGTATATAGGCATCACGTCCGCAACAAGTAGACCGACTCCTGCCTGCATCTACTACTATTACTCCACACATCGACCGCTATCCAGCATGCATCTAGAGTATTAAGTTCATAAGAACAGAGTAACGCATTAGGCAAGATGACATGATGTAGAGGGATAAACTCAAGCAATATGATATAAACCCCATCTTTTTATCCTCGATGGCAACAATACAATACGTGTCGTTTCCCCTTCTGTCACTGGGATCGAGCAACGCAAGATTGAACCCAAAGCTAAGCACTTCTCCCATTGCAAGAAAGATCAATCTAGTAGGCCAAACCAAACTGATAATTCGAAGAGACTTGCAAAGATAACCAATCATACATAAAAGAATTCAGAGAAGATTCAAATATTGTTCATAGATAATCTTGATCATAAACCCACAATTCATCGGATCTCGACAAACACACCGCAAAAAGAGTTACATCGAATAGATCTCCAAGAAGATCGAGGAGAACTTTGTATTGAGATCCAAAGAGAGAGAAGAAGCCATCTAGCTAATAACTATGGACCCGAAGGTCTGTGGTAAACTACTCACACATCATCAGAGAGGCTATGGTGTTGATGTAGAAGCCCTCCGTGATCGATTCCCCCTCCGGCGGAGCGCCGGAAAAGGCCCCAAGATGGGATCTCACGGGTACAGAAGGTTGCGGCGGTGGAAATAGGGTTTCGTGGTGCTCCTGGATGGTTTCGGGGTATATGGGTATATATAGGAGGAACAAGTAGGTCGGTGGAGATGCGAGGGGCCCACGAGGGTGGGGGCGCGCCCAGAGGACAGGCACGGCTCCCTGCCTCGTGGCCTCCTTGTTGATTTCTTGACGTCCACTCCAAGTCCTCTGGATCACGTTTGTTCCAAAAATCACACTCCCGAAGGTTTCATTCCGTTTGGACTCCGTTTGATATTCCTTTTCTGCGAAACACTGAAATAGGCAAAAAAACAGCAATTTGCACTAGGCCTTGGGTTAGTGGGTTAGTCCCAAAAATAACATAAAAGTGTATAATAAAGCCCATTAAACATCCAAAACAGAATATATAATAGCATGGAGCAATAAAAAATTATAGATACGTTGGAGACGTATCAGACATATGTGGATATGAGAAAGTGGTTGAGGGTTTTGGAGCATATCACTAAGCATTTTGAGCAAGAAAGCCATTAAGCAACACCTCATCCCCTTTTAATAGTATTGGCTTTTCCTATGGACTCAGTGTGATCTTGGATCACTAAAAGTAAAATGTAGAGTCTTGAGCTTGAGCCAATATGTGTCCTTAGCATTTTGAGGGGTCCACATTCCTAATCCATGCCATGCCAATCATTGAGCTTTCCTGAAATATTTATCTTGAAATAGCATTAGCTCAATGAGCTATATGTTGTTAATAATTACAAAAACCACCCAGGGATAGTTGCACTTTCAATCTCCCCCTTTTTGGTAATTGATGACAACATATAGATCAAAGCTTCGACAAATGATAATAAGATTGAAATACATCGTCGCTTTGAGAAGTATGTGATAAGCAAGAGCTCCCCCTAAATTTGTGCACTATTTAAGATTTGCTTTTGAATGCAAATGCACAATCGATTAGGATCATGGGTCACTCTTCCATGTCACATACATCTTGGTGGAGCGCTCAAAATGATATGAATTAAAACATGCACTCATCACCAAGCAAAGTGAATGATCATATATGGAAAATAAGAGATAATATCATCCAAGCAAGCATTAAAGTAGCATATGATCAAACACATGATCATACAAGTATCTCACACAGATATAGAGTATCAACCAAGCACACAAAAAGTTCAACCAAAAGCAAGAGAGACAAAGAAGCAAAACACTCTCTCTTGAAGCCTATGATCTATACATTTCTCCCCCTTTGGCAACAAGTTACCAAAAAGTTCGAAAATGCATAGTGCTATGAGTCTCTCAGGCTTGGTCTTCGGGAGGTGGTGTAGAGAGAAATCCAAGAACGAAGGCATCAGTTGATGTAGCTGGAGCTAGTGGAGTGGCTGCTGGAGGTGGAACTGAAGCTGTTGCTGCTGGTGCAGATGAAGTAGCTCTCATATCTGGCACTAGCACTGCAGCAGACCTCTGACCTCTTGGCACTCGCTGAAAAGCATCCGTAGTACCTTGTCCTCTCTTCTCCTCTGCTTCCTCCTAGAGCTGCTCAACTGTTGTTTGAATCTCAGTGACCTTCAGATCAAGATCATAAAACTTTGTTTCTATGATCCTCTCCAAGCTCTCCTGATTCTGAGTCAGGGTGGCCAAGCCCTTCTCAATCCTCAATATAGCTTGAATTATATAACCCAATTGATCTTGTTTGCTCTTCAGGAACACTGCAGATGCCTCCTCAATGCTTGGCATTTTGCAGCTTTCTCTGCCTTTGCCTTAGTTCTCTTCTCTTGTGCTTGTGCTAATGAAGGTTCATTCTCATTCATTACAACTTCATTATCTTCAAATTCTGGGTACAAGGGTAAATGCTCCTTATCCAACAAGTAAGTACCTGTGTCCATCTTTGAGTTGATGAGCACCTGAATGTGTGGAGCATACCCACAAGATCTCTTCTGGTCAGCAGCTGTCCTCTTGATTGTTTCCACAATCAGACTCATGACCTTGAATTTTTGAGGAACATCAAAGATTTGCAGCAAGTTGATGGAATGTCCCCTTATCATCTTGTGATCTCCAGATTTGGGTAACAATGTATGCCTCGGGATGGTGTTGATAGTAGGCAGACCAGACAACAAATAATGCACAGATCCAAGCTTGTGTGTCTCCAAAGCTTTATCAGGGATCTCTTTGTACATATTTGCCATAGAGTTGTGGTCTTTCTTCTTCTTGGCATACACATCCAAATCATCCTCATGCTCTTCCGGGGCTTTTATCAACTTGGCCCATTCTTCAACAGTTGATTGGTACCTTGTACCTTCAGACATCCACACTATCCTTCCATCTGGATAGAAATGAGCAGTAGAGTAAAATTGCATGATTAGCTCATCATTCCATTTTGTGAGCTTCTGTCCAACAAACTTGTCAACACCACATGCTTTGAAGCTTTCATGTACACCTGGGAAGTGATCTTCATTCTCATCAATGAATTCCCAATCGACCCACTTCATGTCACAGACAATTGGCTTCTTGTCAAGCAAAATAGTCTCATAGAAGTCTTGTTGTTCTTTGGTGTGGAACATATAGTCCATTGCAGTCCTCCTCCTCACAGCATAGGGATCAGACTGTCTCCATAATCTCAGTCCTGCATCTTTCCTGATGTGCATGTCCTCTGCCACTGGATGAGTATCATTGTGGTCTGGAATCTTGGGTTTCAGTTTTCTTAGCACTAGGGCTTCATCATCCTCTTCTTCAACTTTAGGCACTAGGCCCTTGTTCTTCTCTTCTGCACGAATGTTTCTGGTGCTTCTCTTTGGCTTAGTGGGCTTCTGAGCTTGAGCTGTTGCTTTGGGAGCAGTTTCGGGCTTTGATGGAGCAGCCCCTGACTTGATCGCATCTCCCATAAGCTTTTGAGACTTGGGAGCTGGAGCAGCATCCTCTTCCTCTTCTTCTTCTTCATCAGAAGAATGCTTTTCAAATTCTGCCATGGGGTCCACCTTCTTGCACCATCTTCCTCTCTTTCTTTCCTTCTTCTTCTTATCCTCACCAACAACCTCTCCTCCAGTAGATTTGGAGGGTTCCTGAGTGGAGGCTCTGACCTTAGACATAGGAATCCTTCTGGCAGGTGCCTTCTTATTCAAGCCAGGCTTGGTTGCAGCAGATGTGCCATACTCTTTCTTCAGCACCTTCTTCTTAGAGCTCACTTCCTCTTTAGTAGCCACATAATCCTCATCCTCAGAATCTGAGGTTTTCTTCTTCCTTGATCTGGTGGCTGCTTTGGGCAAGTTACTTGGTGTGCTCCTGCTGCCCTCATCATAGCTTCTTGAGGGACTAGTGCCCTCACTCAATTGCACTTGCTCTTCAGATTTGTTTTGGCTATCACTTTCGTCAGACATCTTTACAATCACACTGACAGCAAACCCTGTGAATAGATATAGGTGAGGTAGAATGGATGAGCATCACAAAGTGCAGAGTTTTTGCAAAACAGATGAGTCAAAAACTTAGTTTAGTTCTCCACAGAAAGCGTTTTGGAGCTACCGATTTGTTAAACTTGGTGATACCGAAGCAACTTTTGGAACCTAAACTAGTGAACTCGGTCAGACCGAGTCACAGTTCGATGGCACCAAGATTGCTAGGGTTTCACAGAGAGTCGAACTCGATCGCACCGATTTGCAATTTTCGGTCAGACCGAAAAGCACATGTGCAATGGCCTAAGCCAAATCGGTGAGACCGATTTCTACAACTCGGTCGGTCCGAGATGAGTTCGGCGGAGACCTAACCCTAAATTTCGAATCTAACCTAACCTAAAGGATGTTTTCTCTGGATAGATTGTTTTCATACATGGCAATGATCATGGCAAAGCAATGTGTTAGGAATCAGATCAAGGAAATAGCACAAAGTATCGAACCCATACCCTAGTTCTGCGGGAGTTTGCTACGGCGGCAACGGCGGAGCAGAATTTCGTTGACGGCAATGGAAACCAGCGGCAGGAGGTCGCTGGCGGCGAGGAGAGGATCCGGAGACCCGAGGAGGCAGAGCAGGATACGCGCGGGCTGAGGGCTTTTGAAGAAATTTCCAAAATCTCACCCGTGGATATATATATATATATATATATATATATATATATA
Organism: Triticum aestivum; assembly: GCF_018294505.1. Taxonomy (NCBI): domain Eukaryota; kingdom Viridiplantae; phylum Streptophyta; class Magnoliopsida; order Poales; family Poaceae; genus Triticum; species Triticum aestivum. The sequence continues at coordinate 442,605,437 of NC_057799.1, forward strand.
TATATATATATATATATATATATATATCCCGACCCTGTCGGTGTGACCGAGTGGAACAACTCGGTGGCACCGAGATGCAGAATCGCAAGCGGTTACTGCAACTCGGTGTGACCAAAAGGTTCAAATCGGTTGCACCGAGATGGAAAACCTATATCAACTTAGTGAACTCGGTGTGACCGAAGTGGATGACTCGGTCATACCGAAATGCACAAAGAGGTTTTGGAAGTTTAAGTCTATGACGAATCGGGGACTCCGAGTGCTCCTCACACAGAGTGGTTCGAATTTGACTTGATCAAACTTTGTGATGTAGCATGAATAGAGTTTGAGACGAGAAAAGCATAGATATCTAGAGGGTGTTCTTAGGCATTCTTGTCCATCCATTTGGCAAAAGAGAAAAAGCCAAACAATCAAAGCAACAAATGGATGTCCTCGAATGAGTAAAATATGCAATCAACATGCTCACACAGTAAAATGGCAAATGAAATACGTGACAAAGCATGCACAAACACTCTAGCATCTATCAAGCAATTGGCGATGACTAGGTCATCTATATATGAGTATATTGACTTAGGAGTCAAATGAGAACATTTGATCATAGGTCATACTCATCATTTAAGCACAAGTGGGGTTACCAATTTTACATAAAGCATTGTTGTGTTCACACCATTAGAGTTGCTTTAGCTCAATTGATTAGAGTAAAGCTCCTCCTAGATTTGATATCCCCCCTAAGAGGGATGAACTAACTTTGGGTTTTGCCGATGATGACTTCATGTAGGTGTTGAAGATGTGGACGCTCGATGTTGATGTAGATCATTCGGGGCAATCCATTGGAGTGAGTTGCACTTTCAATACCTACACGGGTTAGTCCCACAAGGAACAAACAAGCATATCCATAGACATAGAGTGATGTACACACAAGATGATGTCCATGAAAGCATTAGGTTACCTTGTCCCTTGTCTTACCAACAAGAGGGTTTGTGACCCCTTGAACTAGTGCAAGATGTGGAAGTTATTTGCACTTGTCCTCGCCAAGATGATATGAGTGAAGTATGTTGGCGGAGTCACCCTCAAGAACTCTTTGGTTCTTTTTCTTCGGGATCCACATCATCTTGATGGGAATCCTTGGAGTTGTAGTCGTACTTGATGAAGTAGAACTTGTTGTAGTCTTGGGAACCCACTTGAGCAAGGCCTTGGGAGGTTCTTCAAATGCATCAATCTCCTCTTGAAGCTTGTCCTTGCCTTTTTGCTTGTGGTTTTGTGGTGGAAGATCATCTTGAGCTTGTGTCCCTTGGAAAGAAGTAGGATCATACTTCTCTTGTTGAGGAACAAACTTCGTCTTGGGGTATTGATCTTCTTCTCACTCAACTCCATTGGCATTGAACTTTCGTTCAAAACCAACACCTTGATTCTTCCGGTGTCTTCCTTGCTTGCGTACAATTTCCACAAATTGGTTACTCCCGGCAAGGCTCTTGTAAACACCTTTCTCTATAATTCCCTTCAATAAGCTATTTTCTTGCTCAAGTGTAACTTGGCTAAGAGAATCATTAGTGGAATCAAGAGAACTACTAGAAGCAACAATATTGGATTTAACATGATTGTTGTTACTACTAGATGAAGAATCTTTCTTACCCTTGTTGCCAGATTTAACTTGTGGCATGTAAGTAGACAAGAGTAAACGCTTGGCAATGTAAGAAGAACTTTTCTTGCGAAGATCATCATTGATGGCCTTTAAAAACTCACGCTCTTGCTCAAGATTGAGCTTTTCAAAGCGAAACTTCTCATGAGTCTTTAAAAGTTCTTGATGATTCCAAGGTAGTTTCATGAGCTAACTTAAGAGTGTTTAGTTCTTTAGTTAGACGCTCAATCTCCTTCTTATCATCATCATTCGTTTTATCTTGGTTATCATGATTAATAGCAAGTTCGTCATAGTTTTCATCACTAGAGTTGTCAACGAGTAAATCATCATCACCTAGCAAATCATCTTCATCACTATTGAAATCAACATACTCGGGGTGTGATACCTTTGGGCCTTTAGCCATGAAGCATCTTCCAATTCCTTCATTTGGAGAGTCAAATATGTCGTAGGAGTTGGTTGACACAAGTGCTAGACCGGCAACACCTTCATCTTGAGTATATTCGGAGTCGGAGTGATAACTTCTCTCGGAGTGATTGTCGGAGTCGGAGCCGGATACCCATTCACCAACATGAGCTTCATGTCTTCGTTTTGTATAGCTCCTTGATGACTTGTCCTTCCTTTCCGAATCCTTGCTTCTCCATGATGTTCTTCGTTCATAACGATCATCTCTACTCCTTCTCTCTCTAGATGGTGATTCTTCTCTTCTACTTCTCCTCTTAGGTGAATCTTCTCTTCTTTTGTAGGGGGGCGTACACTCATTGGAGTAGTGTCCGGGTCTTCCACAATTGTAGCAATTACATTCACAACTCGAAGATCTTTTATCATTGTAGGACCTTGACTTGTAACTTCTTTCCTTGCTTCTACTCTTGTAGAACTTGTTGAAATTCTTCATGTCGGCGTCCTGGGAACGGGGGTCCCCAGACTTGCCTGCCTGCGGCCCACGGTGTGGCTCCACTAGCGCCCCTGTACGGCCCATCTTCACCAGCAAACACTCAAGACCCTCGCGAGGGGCCAAGCCTCGCGAGGCGGACAACGCAAGACCTCCTCGGGGGCGGCCTCACCAGGCTGGCTCGCGAGGGGCGGAGAGATCAAGGCAAGGGGTACCTCGCGAGGTTCCTGTGACGTAAGCCATGACGACCGGGGCCAGGCAGGTGCCAGCGCACAGTGTCCTCATTTCCTCTTTGGTGCTAAAGAGGCAAGCGCAGGCGAGGAGTCCCGAGGCATCAGGCAAAGGTTGCCATATCGGTGCAACGAGACCAAGACCAGCAGGACGACAGGACGGAGGTCACCGTGGAGCCCAAGACAGCGTCACCACCAGAGCCTTTGGCAGGCGAAGGCCACCTTTAGTCAGGATAACTTGTACTAGTTGTCTCCCTTCGAATTTGGCCATTGTGGGATCCCTTCCCGCCTAACATTTGGGGAGAGGACCAGGGCCTCTATAAATAGGACTAGCCACCATAGTAGGGGGGAACGGGATCAGGGGACATTCGGATCGATCCACACACACACAAGCTCACCAAGCATAGGAGCACCTCTCCTCAGGAGGCTGTTCTTCCCCTTGTAACTGTTCATCCTCAGCCCAAGAGGCAATCCACCACACCACACTGGAGTAGGGTATTACACCACATCGGTGGCCCGAACTAGTATAAACTCTTGTGTCTCTTGTTCTTTCGGTTCGTCGAACTAGGCCCTGCGATCGTTGCGAGAGCGGAGCTAGGGAGAGAGAGATCTTCATGCGCACCCTAGTGTTCGAAGCTCAAGGGTTTGCCGGAACCCGAAATCCGACATTTGGCGCGCCAGGTAGGGGTGCGCCGAAGCTTTCCTTCCGCCGATCCGCATCCCATCGCTTCGTCGCATCCATGGCGGACGCTCGTCGAGCCCGCGCTGAGCGCCGGGCCGCCCTCGTCGCCCGCACCGCTCAGACAGCTCCTGTCGGCGGGCCTCCCCGTTGTTCCCCTTCGCCCGCCAGCAACGCCACCACCGGCCCGGCGGGAAACGAGGAGCAAGCGTCCTCGCTGCACCCCTCGGTGCAGCGGGACGGCCGCACCGCCACTCCGTCGCTGACCCCAGGCGGCTCATTGTCTCACGCTCGTCGCGCTCCTACAGACGCGCAGGCCGCGCTGCTCATGGCACGTGAGCTCCTGCGCTACCGCCCAGTCGACGACCTCTACAAGGACTGGTTGGACCGCATCGCCGAGCTTGTCAGCGCCGCAGGGGGGTTCCCCTGCGCCATCCCTCTCGCTGCCTCGCCCTCCGCCAGCTGCGGGCGACGTAGCTCACGAAGCGCCTCCACCACCTCTGCACCAAGACGGCGCTCTGGCGCCAAGGTGCGCCCCCCCCCCCCCGGCGTGACCCATCGCGTCGGGCGCCCGCGCGAGAAGAAGGAAGCTGCCAAGAAGTCCCCGATCGCAAGAGAATGCTCCCACGCTCCTGGCGCCACCGCGACAAGACCGCGTGCCGCCTACAGTGGCGGTGCGCGGGCATCAAGGGCAGGCTCCGCATCAGCAAAGGGCCCTGGTGGCCACTGACGGTGTCCTAGACTAGGGGGTACTCACCACGTCGTCTCGCGACCAGCTGGATCGGGCCGAGGACCCCCATGGCGGTTCACTATTGGGCCAGTTCGGACATGCCATGTCGCATACAAGGAGGATCCCACAAGACTTGGCGCCCAAGACAAGGACTCCTCTAAACCCTAGGCCTACGGTGCATATATAAACCGAGGCCAGGCTAGTTAATGGACAATCTCATATTCATTACTACAATCTTGTGGTAGAGACATGTACTCTGTACTACACCCATATGAATACAATCAAAAGCAGCATGTAGGGTATTATCTCTTCGAGAGAGCCCGAAGCTGGGTAAAATCCCGTGTCCATGTTACCATCGCTCCAAGACGCCTAGCTTAGGACCCCTACTATGAGATACGCCGGATATAGAACTGACATTGGTGCTTTCATTGAGAGCCTGCTAGGTGATCGTCACGGATCGATGGGATAATCAGGTGATATTTTTCAATTAGATCTGTTCCACCTAAATCATCTCTTTCGTAAGTCATTGCTTTCATGCCGTGCTATATTGTTTGTAGTTAGATCAGGATTCATGATCTAGAAGATTTTAACGACAGTGGCCGCACCGTCGCCTCGTAGTACATCGGACCTGGACTCTGATGTGGCTATTACGAGCACAACCAACTTGCAAATACGCGTACCCTGCGCACCGTGGAAATTCCCGAAGAAGTACGCGCAGCCCAGAATTGAGGGTTCACTGGGTTGGTCAAGGCAAAAAAGTTAAAGGAACAAGATTGGTCGGTGGCGATCCAACCAAGAAGCAGTGCAGACCGATCAGAATTCATCTCGGCGGCAGCACACGTCAGGGTGATTCGTTCCTTTCCCTCCTTATACTAGTATTTATTATCCAAGCTCTAGCGGGCCGCCGATCCTCCATTACTTTTTCTGGAGAGAGCATAGACCAAAAAGTACTGCCAACGTGATTGAGTGCTATCTGTAGCGCAGTACTTGTGCCCACCTAGTGAATTCTACTAGTAATTTAACTACTCGTACACCACTCCACGTATTGGTGAATACTACCAGTACTACTTCTTGGAAAGATCAAAGCGATCTGGCACTTGTGCAACGTGGATCACTTTTTCTTTTATTTGCTTTGATCTGCTACAACTCTGGTCTGCTACAGTCATTAGGATCAAACAGGTTCTATTTTTAGCACAGATATTATTACAGAATACTTTCTATTGGTGTGCATTATTTTTACACAGATATTTCACTGACTTCTTTTCAGTTAGCTGTTTTACATAAATTATCTTTTTTCGCAAATCACGGTCTCCAGGTCGTGCTATTCTGTTTATCAAGAAAATTTCAGCGGTGGTGACCGTGTGTGCCGCCTGGTTACACATCGGATCTGAGGTCCACTAAGACGGACTAGCAACTGGCGTGACTTCTGAGGACGTGTTGCACATTATGGGAGATCCTGAACAGCTGCGTTCCAGCCGAACATGCGCGCGTAGCAACAAGCTAGAGCAGCAGACACGGGCTGAATTCGGATCGCTCGGCGGCATACAGGGAGACCCAATCCTTCTTTATTTTCTTTCTTATTCAATTAAAGGCGGTCTTCGCTTTTTGCTAATCATAGTCTTTCTTGCACTTCTACGAATTCATACTTTGTCATGCCCTCACCGTGGCGTCAATAACCAGCGTCGACATTGTCCTCGGCGCCCAGGCTATACTCCTCGAACTATCAACTTCACATAAATAAATTATGCATTTTTTAATTGTTATTATTTTTGGTTTGCACTATTTACATGTGAGCAGGAAATCTACTTCGTCTGCGCCACCTCGGTGAGCCGACGCTGTCGCCCCCCCCCCCCCTCCATCGGCCAAGATGTGCCCTCACCTAGCCGACCAGTCTCATCAGCTCGGCTGGACTGGGGGCTTTGCATCGCCACATCGGATGTGCTACGTCGTCACTTAGGAGTGTCGAGATCTTCGCTCCATCACCCCGGGACTGGCTTGGGGGCTGGAACCTTGTCCCGCATCAAGCTCGGACCGCGTCATCAATGCCAAACACATTGACCAGCTAAGTCGCTTTCATGCTCAAAAAACTTTAAGTTTTAAATTTTGTTCGGTTCGACCAAGCATTATACGTTTTTGGCAAAAAGCTGTTTGTGGAAAACTTCCTTGTCAAAACTTTGTTTGTGACACACAAATTCAAATACCCCGTTTACTTGGGGGCTTCCTTTATGAAGCCTTTCCTCTTGCATATGATTATACTTGTATGGATTCATTCCTTGTTCGTGTATTACGCCACAATATGCACCATGTTGACTTAAGTGTTCCGCAAGCTGGGTTGTGATAACCCACAAGTGTAGGGGATTGCAACAGTTTTCGAGGGTAGAGTATTCAACCCAAATTTATTGATTCGACACAAGGGGAGCCAAAGAATATTCTCAAGTATTAGCAGTTGAGTTGTCAATTCAACCACACCTGGATAACTTAGTATCTGTAGCAAAGTGTTTAGTAGCAAAGTAATATGGAAGTAACGGTAACGATAGCAAAAGTAATATTTTTGGGTTTTGTAGTGATTGTAACAGTAGCAACGGAAAAGTAAATAAGCGGAGAACAATATATGAAAAGCTCGTAGGCATTGGATCGGTGATGGAGAATTATGCGGGATGCGGTTCATCATGTAACAGTCATAACATAGGGTGACACAGAACTAGCTCCAATTCATCAATGTAATGTAGGCATGTATTCCGAATATAGTCATACGTGCGTATGGAAAAGAACTTGCATGGCATCTTTTGTCCTACCCTCCCGTGGCAGCGGGGTCCTAGTGGAAACTAAGGGATATTAAGGCCTCCTTTTAATAGAGTACCGGACCAAAGCATTAACACATAGTGAGTACATGAACTCCTCAAACTATGGTCATCACCGGGAGTGGTCCTGATTATTGTCACTTCGGGGTTGCCGGATCATAACACATAGTAGGTGACTATAGACTTGCACGATAGGATCAAGAACTCACATAAATTCATGAAAACATAATAGGTTCAGATCTGAAATCATGGCACTCGGGCCCTAGTGACAAGCATTAAGCATAGCAAAGTCATAGCAACATCAATCTCAGAACATAGTGGATACTAGGGATCAAACCCTAACAAAACTAACTCGATTGCATGATAAATCTCATCCAACCCATCACCGTCCAGCAAGCCTACGATGGAATTACTCACGCACGGCTGTGAGCATCATGAAATTGGTGATGGAGGATGGTTGATGATGACGATGGCGACGGATTCCCCTCTCCGGAGCCCCGAATGGACTCCGGATCAGCCCTCCCGAGAGAGCTTAGGGCTTGGCGGCGGCTCTGTATCATAAAACATGATGAATCTTTCTCTTTGATTTTTTTCTCCCCGAACACGAATATATATAGTTAGAGTTGAGGTCGGTGGAGCTCCAGGGGGCCCACGAGGCAGGGGGGCGCGCCCCCTCCCTCGTGGAAAGGGTGTGGGCCCCCTAGCCTTGATTCTTTCACCAGTATTTTTTATTATTTCCAAAAATAATCTCCGTGAAGTTTCAGGTCATTCCGAGAACTTTTGTTTCTGCACATAAATAACACCATAGCAATTCTGCTGAAAATAGCGTCGGTCCGGGTTAGTTCCATTCAAATCATGCAAGTTAGAGTCCAAAACAAGGGCAGAAGTGTTTGGAAAAGTAGATACGACGGAGACGTATCAACTCCCCCAAGCTTAAACCTTTGCTTGTCCTCAAGCAATTCAGTTGATAAACTGAAAGTGATAAAGAAAAACTTTTACAAACTCTGTTTGCTCTTGTTGTTGTAAATATGTAAAGCCAGCATTCAAGTTTTCAGCAAAGATTATGAACTAACCATATTAACAATAACATTTAGGTCTCATGTTTACTCATGTCAATGGCATAATCAACTAGCGAGCAATAATAATAAATCTCGGATGACAACACTTTCTCAAAACAATCATGATATAATATAACAAGATGGTATCTCGCTAGCCCTTTCTGAGACCGCAAAACATAAATGCAGAGCACCTTTAAAGATCAAGGACTGACTAAACATTGTAATTGATGGTAAAAGAGATCCAGTCATACCCAATATAAATTAACAGTAATGAATGCAAATGACAGCGGTGCTCTCCAGCTGGTGCTTTTTTAATGAGAGGGTGATGACTCAACATAAAAGTAAATAGATAGGCCCTTCGCAGAGGGAAGCAGGGATTTGTAGAGGTGCCAGAGCTCGATTTTGAAATAGAGATAAATAATATTTTGAGCGGCATACTTTCATTGTCAACATAACAACCAAGAGATGGCGATATCTTCCATGCTACACACATTATAGGCGGTCCCAAACAGAATGGTAAAGTTTATACTCCCCCTCCACCAACAAGCATCAATCCATGGCTTGCTCGAAACAACGAGTGCCTCCAACTAACAACAGTCCCGGGGGAGTTTTGTTTGCAATTATTTTGATTTGGTTTGCATAAAGCATGGGACTGGGCATCCCGGTGACCAGCCATTTTCTCATGAGTGAGGAGCGGAGTCCACTCCTCTTGAGAATAACCCGCCTAACATGGAAGATACGGACAGCCCTAGTTGATACATGAGCTATTCGAGCATACAAAACAGAATTTCATTTGAAGATTTAGAGTTTAGCACATACAAATTTACTTGGAACAGCAGGCAGATACCGCATATAGGAAGGTATAGTGGACTCATATGGAATAACTTTGGGGTTTAAGGGATTGGATGCACAAGCAGTATTCTCGCTTAGTACAAGTGAAGGCTAGCAAAAGACTAGGAAGCGACCAACTAGAGAGCGACAACAGTCATGAACATGCATTAAAATTAATAAACCTTGGGGGCAAGCATGAGTAGGATATAATCCACCATGAACATAAATATCGTGGAGGCTATGTTGATTTTGTTTCAACTACATGCATGAACATGTGCCAAGTCCAGTCACTTGAATCATTCAAAGGAGGATACCACCCTATTATACCACATCACAACCATTTTAATAGCATGTTGGCATGCAAGGTAACCATTATAAGCTCCTAGCTAATTAAGCATGGCATAAGCAACTAATCTCTAATTGTCATTGCAAACATGTTTATTCATAATAGGCTGAATCAGGAACGATGAACTAATCATATTTACAAAAACAAGAGAGGTCGAGTTCATACCAGCTTCTCTCATCTCAATCAGTCCATCATATATCGTCATTATTTCCTTTCACTTGCACGACCGAACGATGTGAATAATAATAATAGTGCATGTGCATTGGACTAAGCTGGAATCTGCGAGCATTCAATTCAAAGGAGAAGACAAGGTAATATGGGCTCTTGGTTAAATCAACAACAATGCATATAAGAGCCACTTCAACAATTTTATTATGGTCTTCTCCTATCGACCCCCAAAGAAAAGAAAAGAAATAAAACTATTTACACGGGAAAGCTCCCAACAAGCAAAAGAAGAACGGAAAATATTTTTGGGTTTTCTTTCAATTATTACTACTACAGCATGAAAAGTAAACTAGCTAAAAGCTACAACTAATTTTTTTGGTTTCCTTAAGATTTTTCAAACACACAAGAAGAAAGCGTAAAAAGGAAAATAAACTCGCATGGATATTACAGTGAAAAAGTATGAGCACCGACATCTAGCAATGAGTGTGCGAACATAAATGTAATGTCGGTGAGAAATACGTACTCCCCCAAGCTTAGGCTTTTGGCCTAAGTTGGTCTATTGCCACGGATGGCCTGGCGGATATCCAAAGTTGTAGTTGGGGTCGTACTGAGATGCAGCAGTCATTGCATTGTGGGCTGCAGCTTGGGGGCGAGCTATCTCAGCCCTCCTCTCATACTCGGTCGCCTCCTCCCTGGTTATGTAATATCTCCCCTTTGCCTGAAAGTCAAAGAAAGTAGAAGCAGGGAGAGCGACGTGGTAGGTGCATCGTCTGTCAAAGATTAGTCGGTACTAGAGGAACTGGTCGTTCCTCTCAACAAAACGATGATGAACCATAACCTCGTAATCTAAATAAGCAGGAGGCAACTCAATATCATCCTCACGTACAGTTACACCAAGAAAATTAGCTAAACGGGTTGCATAAATTCCACCAAAGAAATCTCCATTAAATCTATTATTATGCAACCTATGTGCAATAGTGGCTCCCAAATTATCATGTTTATCCCCTAACACAGCACTCCTGAGAACACTGAGGTCAGGGACACACATGTGACATGCTTCATCCTTACCATTTATGCACCTACCTATGAAGAGAGCAAAATAATGTATAGCAGGGAAATGGATGCTCCCTATGGTAGCTTGTGCTATGTCTCTAGATTCCCCTACAATTATACTAGCAAGAAAATCTCTAAATTCAGATTTGCGGGGTTCACTAGTACTACCCCATTGTGGAAGTTTGCAAGCAATGGTAAAATCCTCTAAGTCCATAGTATAAGAATTTTCATAAAGATCAAACAGGACAGTTTGAGAATTGCGTGAAGATGAAAATTCAAACCTCCTCACAAAGGAACTAGTGAGATAGTGGTACTGACGGCACTTGTCTGCCTCGAAGCTCACAAGATCAGCGTTGCACACATATGCGTTAAATTCTTCCTTGATTCCTGCCTGATCCATGAAGTCTTCGGAAGGCCATTCACAAGCCCGCACTGGAGCGTCCCTTGGTGGTTCATCGTCAGCATCGCGCATTGCAAGCCTGGGTCCTTGCTTCCTTGAGGAACCACCTTGGTACATTTTCCTAAACATATTTCTTCCTCTGAAAAATTTCTGAAATTTCTAGTAACTTCAAATAAAAGTGAACCAAACTCAACAAAATTGATAGCAACTACTCCTACAAGTGCCTAGAGCCTATATCATGCATTAGAACTACTTGGAACCATATAAATTTGTCATGCAAGCTCAAGAACATGGTCACCTAGGCAGTACAAATTTGCAATGAATAAAGCATTAGAACAAAAACTAATTGGACCAATGGAGGATTCACATACCAAGGAACAATCCCCCAAAGCAGTTTTGTGAGAAGTGATTTGAGCAAGGAGATCGAAAATCGCAGCAAAATGAGCTAGAACTCGTGCTTGAGCTGGTTGGTGATTTTTTTGGGAGGAAGAAGAAGTGTGTGGGTGCAGGAATAAGTGGAGGGGAGACACCATGGGCCCACGAGGCAGGGGGGCGCGCCCAGGGGGTGGGCGCGCCCTGGACCCTCGTGCCCGGGTGCTTGCTCCCCCTGCTGTGTTCTTAGTGCCAAATATTCTCAAATATTCCAGAAAAAAATCATATTAAATTGGCAGGGCATTTGGAGGACTTTTATTTTTGGGGTATTTTTATATTGCACGGATAATTCAGAAAACAGATAGAAAATACTAATTTTACTTTATTTCAACTAAATAACAGAAAGTAAAAGGAGGGTACAGAAGGTTGTGCTTTCTAACTGAAGGAAATATGCCCTAGAGGCAATAATAAAGTTATTATTTATTTCCTTATATCATGATAAATGTTTATTATTCATGCTACAATTGTATTAACTGGAAACTTGATACATGTGTGAATACATAGACAAACAGAGTGTCACTAGCATGCCTCTACTTGACTAGCTCGTTGATCAAAGATGGTTATGTTTCCTAGCCATAGACATGAGTTGTCATTTGATTAACGGGATCACATTATTAGGAGAATGATGTGATTGACTTGACCCATTCCGTTAGCTTAGCACTCGATCGTTTAGTATGTTGCTATTGCTTTCTTCATGACTTATACATGTTCCTATGACTATGAGATTATGCAACTCCCGTTTACCGGAGGAACACTTTGTGTGCTACCAAACGTCACAACGTAACTGGGTGATTATAAAGGTGCTCTACAGGTGTCTCCAAAGGTACTTGTTGGGTTGGCGTATTTCGAGATTAGGATTTGTCACTCCGATTGTCGGAGAGGTATCTCTGGGCCCACTCAGTAATACACATCACTATAAGCCTTGCAAGCATTGTGACTAATGAGTTAGTTGCGGGATGATGTATTACGGAGCGAGTAAAGAGACTTGCCGGTAACGAGATTGAACTAGGTATCGAGATACCGACGATCGAATCTCGGGCAAGTAACATACCGATGACAAAGGGAACAACGTATGTTGTTATGCGGTCTGACCGATAAAGATCTTCGTAGAATATGTAGGAACCAATATGAGCATCCAGGTTCCGCTATTGGTTATTGACCGGAGAGGTGTCTCGGTCATGTCTACATAGTTCTCGAACCCGTAGGGTCCGCACGCTTAACGTTACGATGACAGTTATATTATGAGTTTATATGTTTTGATGTACCGAAGGTTGTTCGGAGTCCCGGATGTGATCACGGACATGATGAGGAGTCTCGAAATGGTCGAGACATAAAGATTGATATATTGGAAGCCTATGTTTGGACATCGGAAGTGTTCCGGGTGAAATCGGGATTTTTCCGGAGTACCTGGAAGTTACCGGAACCCCCCGATAACTTAATGGGCCTTAGTGGGCCTAGGTGGAAGAGAGGAGAGGAGGCCAGGGCAGGGCCGCGCGCCCCTCCCCCCCCCCAGTCCGAATAGGACAAGGAGAAGGGGGCGGCGCCCCCCTTCCTTCCTCCCCTCCACCTCTTCCCCCTTCCTCTCCTAGTCCAACATGGAAAGGGGGGGAGTCCTACTCCCGGTAGGAGTAGGACTCCTCCTGGCGCGCCTCTCCTCCTTGGCCGGCGGCCTCCCCCTTGCTCCTTTATATACGGGGGTAGGGGGCACCTCTCTACACAACAATTGATCAACGATCTTTTAGCCGTGTGCGGTGCCCCCTCCACCATATTACACCTTGATAATATCGTAGCGGAGCTTAGGCGAAGCCCTGCGTCGGTAGAACATCATCATCGTCACCACGCCGTCGTGCTGACGAAACTCTCCCTCAACACTCGGCTGGATCGGAGTTCGAGGGACGTCATCGAGCTGAACGTGTGCTGAACTCGGAGGTGCCGTGTGTTCGGTACTTGATCGGTCGGATCGTGAAGACGTACGACTACATCAACCGCGTTGTGTTAACGCTTCCGCTTTCGGTCTACGAGGGTACGTGGACAACACTCTCCCCTCTCGTTGCTATGCATCACCATGATCTTGCGTGTGCGTAGGATTTTTTTTGAAATTACTACGTTCCCCAACAGTGGCATCCGAGCCTGGTTTTATGCGTTGATGTTATATGCACGAGTAGAACACAAGTGAGTTGTGGGCGATATAAGTCATACTGCTTACCAGCATGTCATACTTTGGTTCAGCGGTATTGTGAGATGAAGCGGCCCAGACCGACATTACGCGTACGCTTACGCGAGACTGGTTTCACCGTTGCGAGCACTCGTTGCTTAAAGGTGACTGGCGGGTGTCTGTCTCTCTCACTTTAGTTGAACCGAGTGTGGCTACGCCCGGTCCTTGAGAAGGTTAAAACAGCACCAACTTGACAAACTATCGTTGTGGTTTTGATGCGTAGGTAAGAACGGTTCTTGCTAAGCCCGTAGCAGCCACGTAAAACTTGCAACAACAAAGTAGAGGACGTCTAACTTGTTTTTGCAGGGCATGTTGTGATGTGATATGGTCAAGACATGATGCTATATTTTATTGTATGAGATGATCATGTTTTGTAACCGAGTTATCGGCAACTGGCAGGAGCCATATGGTTGTCGCTTTATTGTATGAAATGCAATCGCCATGTAATTGTTTTACTTTATCACTAAGCGGTAGCGATAGTTGTAAAAGCAATAGTTGGCGAGACGACAACGATGCTACGATGGAGATCAAGGTGTCGAGCCGGTGACGATGGTGATCATGACGGTGCTTCAGAGATGGAGATCATAAGCACAAGATGATGATGGCCATATCATATCACTTATATAGATTGCATGTGATGTTTATCTTTTATGCATCTTATCTTGCTTTGATTGACGGTAGCATTATAAGATGATCTCTCACTAAAATAAAGTGTTCTCCCTGAGTATGAACCGTTGCGAAAGTTCTTCGTGCTGAGACACCACGTGATGATCGGGTGTGATAGGCTCTACGTTCAAATACAACGGGTGCAAAACAGTTGCACGCGCAGAATACTCAGGTTAAACTTGACGAGCCTAGCATATGCAGATATGGCCTCGGAACACGGAGACCGAAAGGTCGAGCATGAATCATATAGTAGATATGATTATCATAGTGATGTTCACCATTGAAACTACTCCATCTCACGTGATGATCGGACATGGTTTAGTTGATATGGATCACGTGATCACTTATAGGATTAGAGGGATGTCTATCTAAGTGGGAGTTCTTAAGTAATATGATTAATTGAACTTAAATTTATCATGAACTTAGTCCTGATAGTATTTTGCAAATTATGTTGTAGATCAATAGCTCGTGTTGTTGCTTCCCTATGTTTATTTTGATATGTTCCTAGAGAAAAATTATGTTGAAAGATGTTAGTAGCAATGATGCGGATTGGATCCGTGATCTGAGGATTATCCTCATTGCTGCACAGAAGAATTATGTCCTTGATGCACCGCTAGGTGACAGACCTATTACAGGAGCAGATGCAGACGTTATGAACGTTTGGCTAGCTCAGTATGATGACTACTTGATAGTTAGTGTACCATGCTTAACGGCTTAAAATCGGGACTTCAAAGACGTTTTGAACGTCATGGACCATATGAGATGTTCCAGGAGTTGAAGTTAATATTTCAAGAAAATACCCGAGTTGAGAGATATGAAGTCTCCAACAAGTTCTATAGCTAAAAGATGGAGGAGAATAGCTCAAGCAGTGAGCATGTGCTTAGATTGTCTGGGTACTACAATCACTTGAATCAAGTGGGAGTTAATCTTCCAGATAAAATAGTGATTGACAGAATTCTCTAGTCACCATCACCAAGTTAGTAGAACTTCGTGATGAACTATAGTATGCAAGGGATGACGAAAGTAATTCCCGAGCTCTTCGTGATGCTGAAATCGACGAAGGTAGAAATCAAGAAAAACATCAAGTGTTGATGGTTGACGAGACCACTAGTTTCAAGAAAAGGGCAAAGGGAAAAAGGGGAACTTCAAAAAGAACGGCAAGCAAGTTGCTACTCAAGTGAAGAAGCCCAAGTCTGTACCTAAGCCTGAGACTAAGTGCTTCTACTGCAAAGGGACTGGTCACTGGAAGCGGAACTGCCCCAAGTATTTGGTGGATAAGAAGGATGGCAAAGTGAACAAAGGTATATTGGATATACATGTTATTGATGTGTACTTACTAGTGTTTATAGCAACCCCTCAGTATTTGATACTGGTTCAGTTGCTAAAGAGTAGTAAGTCGAAACGGGAGTTGCATGAACATAAACTAGTTAAGGATGAAGTGACGATGTGTATTGGAAGTGGTTCCAAGATTGATATGATCATCACCGCACACTCCCTATACTTTCGGGATTAGTGTTGAACTTAAATAAGTGTTATTTGGTGTTTGCGTTGAGCATGAATATGATTTGATCATGTTTGTTGCAATACGGTTATTCATTTAAATTAGAGAATAATTGTTGTTCTGTTTACATGAATAAAACCTTCTATGGTCATACACCCTATAAAATGGTTTGTTGGATCTCGATCGTAGTGATACACATATTCATAATAATGAAGCCAAAAGATGCAAAGTTAATAATGATAGTGCAACTTATTTGTGGCACTGCCGTTTAGGTCATATTGGTGTAAAGCGCATGAAGAAACTCCATACTGATGGGATTTTGGAATCACTTGATTATGAATCACTTGATGCTTGCGAACCATGCCTCATGGGCAAGATGACTAATACGCCGTTCTCCGGAACTATGGAGAGAGCAACAGATTTGTTGGAAATCATACATACAGATGTATGTGGTCCGATGAATATTGAGGCTCGTAGCAGGTATCATTAATTTCTGACCTTCACAGATGATTTGAGCAGATATGGGTATATCTACTTAATGAAACAGAAGTCTGAAACATTTGAAAAGTTCATATAATTTCAGAGTGCAGTGGAAAATCATCGTAACAAGAAAATAAAGTTTCTACGATCTGATCGTGGAGAAGAGTATTTGAGTTACGAGTTTGGCCTTCAGTAAAAACAATGTGAAATAGTTTCACTACTCACGCCACCTGGAACACCACAGTGTAATGGTGTGTCCGAACATCGTAACCGTACTTTATTAGATATGGTGCGATATATGATGTCTCTTACCGATCTACCACTATCGTTTTGGGGTTATGCATTAGAGACAATTGCATTCACGTTAAATAGGGTACCATCTAAATCCGTTGAGACGACATCTTATGAACTGTGGTTTGGCAAGAAACCAAAGTTGTCGTTCCTTAAAGTTTGGGGTTGCGATGCTTATGTGAAAAAGTTTCATCCTGATAAGCTCAAGCCCAAATCGGAGAAATTTGTCTTCATAGGATACCCAAAGGAGACAGTTGGGTACACCTTCTATCACAGCTCCGAAGGCAAGACATTCGTTGCTAAGAATGGATCCTTTCTAGAGAAGGAGTTTCTCTCGAAAGAAGTGAGTGGGAGGAAAGTAGAACTTGATGAGGTAATTGTACCTGCTCCCTTATTGGAAAGTAAATCATCGCAGAAACCAGTTTCTGTGACGCCTATACCAATTAGTGAGGAAGTTAATGATGATGATCATGGAACTTCAGATCAAGTTATTACTGAACCTCGTAGGTCAACCAGAGTAAGATCCGCACCAGAGTGGTACGGTAATCCTGTTCTGGAGGTTATGTTACTAGACCATGACGAACCTACGAACTATGAAGAAGCGATGGTGAGCCCAGATTCCGCAAAATGGCTTGAGGCCATGAAATCTGAGATGAGATCCATGTATGAGAACAAAGTATGGACTTTGATTGACTTGCCCAATGATCAGCGAGCCATTTAGATTAAATGGATCTTCAAGAGGAAGACAGACGCTGATAGTAGTGTTACTATCTACAAAGCTAGAATTATCGCAAAAGGTTTTCGACAAGTTTAAGGTGTTGACTACGATGAGAGTTTCTCACTCGTATCTATGCTTAAGTCTGTCCGAATCATGTTAGCAATTGCCGCATTTTATGAAATCTGGCAAATGGATAAACAAAACTGCATTCCTTAATGGATTTATTAAAGAAGAGTTGTATATGATGCAACCAGAAGGTTTTGTCAATCCTAAAGGTGCTAACAAAATATGCAAGCTCCAGCGATCCATCTATGGACTGGTGCAAGTATCTCGGAGTTGGAATATACGCTTTGATAAGTTGATCAAAGGATATAGTTTTATACAGACTTGCGGTGAAGCCTGTATTTACAAGAAAGTGAGTGGGAGCACTACAACATTTCTGATAAGTATATGTGAATGACATATTGTTGATCGTAAATAATGTAGAATTATTCTGCAAAGCATAAAGGAGTGTTCGAAAGGAGTTTTTCAAAGAAAGACCTCGGTGAAGCTGCTTACATATTGAGCATCAAGATCTATAGAGATAGATCAAGACGCTTGATAAGTTTTTTCAATGAGTACATACCTTAACAAGATTTTGAAATAGTTCAAAATGGAACAGTCAAAGAAAGAGTTTCTTGCCTGTGTTACAAGGTGTGAAATTGAGTAAGACTCAAAGCCTGACCACGACAGAAGATAGAAAAAGAATGAAAGTCATTCCCTATGCCTCGGCCATAGGTTCTATAAAGTATGCCGTGCTGTGTACCAGATCTATTGTATACCCTACAATGATTTTGGCAAGGGAGTACAATAGTGATCTAGGAGTAGATCACTGGACAGCGGTCAAAATTATCCTTACTGGAATAAGGATATGTTTCTCGATTATGGAAGTGACAAAAGGTTCGTCGTAAAGGGTTACGTCGATGCAAGTTTTGACACTAATCTAGATGACTCTAAGTCTCGGTCTAGATACATATTGAAAGTGGGAGCGATTAGCTAGAGTAGCTCCGTGCAGAGCATTGTAGACATAGAAATTTGCAAAATACTTACGGATCTGAATGTGACAGACCCGTTGACTAAAATTATCTCACAAGCAAAACATGATTACACCTTAGAACTCTTTGGGTGTTAATCACATAGCAATGTGAACTAGATTACTGACTCTAGTAAACCCTTTAGGTGTTGGTCACATGACGATGTGAACTATGGGTGTTAATCACATGGTGATGTGAACTATTGATGTTAAATCACATGGCGATGTGAACTAGATTATTGACTCTAGTGCAAGTGGGAGACTGAAGGAAATATGCCCTAGAGGCAATAATAAAGTTATTATTTATTTCCTTATATCATGATAAATGTTTATTATTCATGCTACAATTGTATTAACTGGAAACTTGATACATGTGTGAATACATAGACAAACAGAGTGTCACTAGGATGCCTCTACTTGACTAGCTCGTTGATCAAAGATGGTTATGTTTCCTAGCCATAGACATGAGTTGTCATTTGATTAACGGGATCACATTATTAGGAGAATGATGTGATTGACTTGACCCATTCCGTTAGCTTAGCACTCGATCGTTTAGTATGTTGCTATTGCTTTCTTCATGACTTATACATGTTCCTATGACTATGAGATTATGCAACTCCCGTTTACCGGAGGAACACTTTGTGTGCTACCAAACGTCACAACGTAACTGGGTGATTATAAAGGTGCTCTACAGGTGTCTCCAAAGGTACTTGTTGGGTTGGCGTATTTCGAGATTAGGATTTGTCACTCCGATTGTCGGAGAGGTATCTCTGGGCCCACTCAGTAATACACATCACTATAAGCCTTGCAAGCATTGTGACTAATGAGTTAGTTGCGGGATGATGTATTATGGAGCGAGTAAAGAGACTTGCCGGTAACGAGATTGAACTAGGTATCGAGATACCGACGATCGAATCTCGGGCAAGTAACATACCGATGACAAAGGGAACAACGTATGTTGTTATGCGGTCTGACCGATAAAGATCTTCGTAGAATATGTAGGAACCAATATGAGCATCCAGGTTCCGCTATTGGTTATTGACCGGAGAGGTGTCTCGGTCATGTCTACATAGTTCTCGAACCCGTAGGGTCCGCACGCTTAACGTTACGATGACAGTTATATTATGAGTTTATATGTTTTGATGTACCGAAGGTTGTTCGGAGTCCCGGATGTGATCACGGACATGATGAGGAGTCTCGAAATGGTCGAGACATAAAGATTGATATATTGGAAGCCTATGTTTGGACATCGGAAGTGTTCCGGGTGAAATCGGGATTTTTCCGGAGTACCTGGAAGTTACCGGAACCCCCCGATAACTTAATGGGCCTTAGTGGGCCTAGGTGGAAGAGAGGAGAGGAGGCCAGGGCAGGGCCGCGCGCCCCTCCCCCCCCCAGTCCGAATAGGACAAGGAGAAGGGGGCGGCGCCCCCTTCCTTCCTCCCCTCCACCTCTTCCCCCTTCCTCTCCTAGTCCAACATGGAAAGGGGGGAGTCCTACTCCCGGTAGGAGTAGGACTCCTCCTGGCGCGCCTCTCCTCCTTGGGCGGCGGCCTCCCCCTTGGTCCTTTATATACGGGGGTAGGGGGCACCTCTCTACACAACAATTGATCAACGATCTTTTAGCCGTGTGCGGTGCCCCCCTCCACCATATTACACCTCGATAATATCGTAGCGGAGCTTAGGCGAAGCCCTGCGTCGGTAGAACATCATCATCGTCACCACGCCGTCATGCTGACGAAACTCTCCCTCAACAGTCGGCTGGATCGGAGTTCGAGGGACGTCATCGAGCTGAACGTGTGCTGAACTCGGAGGTGCTGTGCGTTCGGTACTTGATCGGTCGGATCGTGAAGACGTACGACTACATCAACCGCGTTGTGTTAACGCTTCCGCTTTCGGTCTACGAGGGTACGTGGACAACACTCTCCCCTCTCGTTGCTATGCATCACCATGATCTTGCGTGTGCGTAGGAATTTTTTTGAAATTACTACGTTCCCCAACACTAACTTCATCCATCTCATGCTCATCAAAAGGAATCCACTAACAAGGTTGATCGGGTCTTGTTAACAAACTCATTCCGAATCGCATGAAACCGGAGAAATTTCGAATAACACTATGTTACCTCAACGGGGATATGCACATCCCCAATAATAAGAATATCATATTTCTTCTTGACAGTAGGAAGAGGAAATTCAAAACCTCCAAAAATAATCGATGGAACTTTTCCAATAGAATTGATACTGTGGACTTGAGGTTGTTTCCTCGGAAAGTGTACCGTATGCTCATTTCCATTAACATGAAAAGTGACATTGCCTTTGTTGCAATCAATAACAGCCCCTACGGTATTCAAAAAGGGTCTTCCAAGAATAATAGACATACTATCGTCCTTGGAAATATCAAGAATAACAAAGTCTGTTAAATTAGTAACGTTTGCAACCACAACAGGCACATCCTCACAAATACCGACAGGTATAGCAGTCGATTTATCGGCCATTTGCAAAGATATTTTAATAGGTGTCAACTTATTCAAGTCAAGTCTACGATATAAAGAGAGAGGCATAACACTAACACCGGCTCCAAGATCACATAAATCAGTTCTAACATAATTTCTTTTAATGGAGCATGGTATAGTTGGTACTCCTGGATCTCCTAGTTTCTTAGGTATTCCACACTTAAACGTATAATTAGCAATCATGGTGGAAATTTCAACTTCCGATATCTTTCTTTTATTTGTAACAATTTCTTTCATGTACTTAGCATAAGGATTCATTTTGAGCATATCAGTTAATCGCATACGCAAAAAGATAGGTCTAATCATTTCAGCAGAGCGCTCAAAATCCTCATCATCCTTTTTCTTGGATGGTTTGGGAGGAAAAGGCATGGATTTCTGAACCCATGGTTCTCTTTCTTTATCATGTTTCCTAGCAACAAAGTCTCTCTTATCATAACGTTGATTCTTTGATTGTGGGTTATCAAGATCAACAGCAGGTTCAATTTCTACATCATTATTAGGTTGAGCATCAACATGAACATCATCATTAGCACTATCACTAGGTTCATGTTCATTACCAGATTGTGTTTCAGCATCAGAGATAGAAATATCATTGGGATTCTCAGGTGGTTCAGCAATAGGTTCACTAGAAGCATGCAAAGTCCTATCATTTTTCTTTTTCTTCTTTTTAGAAGGACTAGGTGCATCTATATTATTTCTCTGAGAATCTTGCTCAATTCTCTTAGGGTGGCCTTCAGGATACAAAGGTTCCTGAGTAATTTTACCAGTTCTAGTAGCCACTCTAACAGCATAGTCATTATTCTTATTATTCAGTTCATTGAGCAAATCATTCTGAGCTTTAAGTACTTGTTCTACTTGAGTGGTAACCATAGAAGCATGTTTACTAATGAGTTTAAGTTTACCTTTAACTCTAGACATATAATCACCCAAGTGTTCAATCATATAAGCATTTTGTTTTAATTGTCTACCAAAATAAGCATTGAATTTTTCTTGCTTAACCATAAAGTTATCAAACTCATCCAAACATTGGCTAGCAAACTTAGTAGGAGGGATTTCAGCTTTATCATATCTATAGATAGAATTTACCTTTACTACCTGTGTCGGGTTATCAAGACCGTGTGTTTCTTCAATAGGTAATGGATTAAAATCATGTATTTCTTCAACAGGCGGTAAATTAAGACCATGTATTTCTTCAATAGGAGGTAAATTCTTAACATCTTCAGCTTTAATACCCTTTTCTTTCATAGATTTCTTTGCCTCTTGCATATCTTCAGGACTGAGAAATAGAACGCCCCTTTTCTTCGGAGTTGGCTTAGGAGTTGGTTCAGGAAGTGTCCAATTATTTTCATTTGTCAACATATTATTCAATACAATTTCAGCTTCATTTGGTGTTCTTTCCCTGAAAACAGAACCAGCACAACCATCCAGGTGGTCTCTGGAAGCATCGGTTAGTCCATTATAAAAGATATCAAGTATTTCATTTTTCTTGAGAGGATGATCAGGCAAAGCATTAAGTAATTGTAGAAGCCTCCCCCAAGCTTGTGGGAGACTCTCTTCTTCAATTTGCACAAAATTATATATTTCCCTTAAAGCAGCTTGTTTCTTATGAGCAGGGAAATATTTAGCAGAGAAGTAATAAATCATATCCTGGGGACTACGCACACAACCAAGATCAAGAGAATTTAACCATATCTTAGCATCACCCTTTAATGAGAACGGAAATATTTTAAGGATATAAAAGTAGCGAGTTCTCTCATCATTAGTGAATAGGGTGGCTATATCATTTAGTTTAGTAAGATGTGCCACAATAGTTTCAGATTCATAGCCATAAAAAGGATCAGATTCAACCAAAGTAATTATATCAGGATCAATAGAGAATTCATAATCCTTATCAGTAACAATGATAGGTGAAGTAGCATAAGCAGGATCATATTTCATTCTAGCATTCAGAGTTTTTTGTTTAAGCTTAGCTAATAATTTCTTAAGATCACTTCTGTCATTGCAAGCAAGAAAGTCTCTAGCAGTTTCTTCATCCATAACATAGCCCTCAGGCACAACAGGCAATTCATATTTAGGGGGAGAATCTTCATCATCACTTTCATCAATATTATCAGTTTCAATAATTTCATTCTCTCTAGCCCTAGCAAGTTGTTCATCAAGAAATTCACTAAGTGGCACAGTAGTATCAAGCATAGAAGTAGTTTCATCATAAGTATCATGCATAGCAGAAGTGGCATCATCAATAACATGCGACATATCAGAATTAATAGCAGAAGCAGGTTTAGGTGTCGCAAGCTTACTCAAAATAGAAGGTGAATCAAGTACAGAGCTAGCTGGCAGTTCCTTACCTCCCCTCGTAGTTGAGGGATAAATTTTTGTTTTCGCGTCTTTCAAGTTCTTCATAGTGACCAGCAGATATAAATCCCAAGTGACTCAAAGACTAGAGCTATTCTCCCCGGCAACGGCGCCAGAAAATAGTTTCAAGTATTAGCAGTTGAGTTGTCAATTCAACCACACTTGGATAACTTAGTATCTGCAGGAAAGTGTTTAGTAGCAAAGTAATATGGAAGTAACGGTAACGATAGCAAAAGTAATATTTTTGGGTTTTGTAGTGATTGTAACAGTAGCAACGGAAAAGTAAATAAGCGGAGAACAATATATGAAAAGCTCGTAGGCATTGGATCGGTGATGGAGAATTATGCCGGATGCGGTTCATCATGTAACAGTCATAACATAGGGTGACACAGAACTAGCTCCAATTCATCAATGTAATGTAGGCATGTATTCCGAATATAGTCATACGTGCTTATGGAAAAGAACTTGCATGGCATCTTTTGTCCTACCCTCCCGTGGCAGCGGGGTCCTAGTGGAAACTAAGGTATATTAAGGCCTCCTTTTAATAGAGTACCGGACCAAAGCATTAACACATAGTGAATACATGAACTCCTCAAACTATGGTCATCACCGGGAGTGGTCCCGATTATTGTCACTTCGGGGTTGCCGGATCATAACACATAGTAGGTGACTATAGACTTGCAAGATAGGATCAAGAACTCACATATATTCATGAAAACATAATAGGTTCAGATCTGAAATCATGGCACTCGGGCCCTAGTGACAAGCATTAAGCATAGCAAAGTCATAGCAAAGTCATTAAGCATAGCAAAGTCATAGCAAAGAACATAGTGGATACTAGGGATCAAACCCTAACAAAACTAACTCGATTACATGATAAATCTCATCCAACTCATCACCGTCTAGCAAGCCTACGATGGAATTACTCACGCACGGCGGTGAGCATCATGAAATTGGTGATGGAGGATGGTTGATGATGACGATGGCAACGGATTCCCCTCTCCGGAGCCCCGAACGGACTCCAGATCAGCCCTCCCGAGGGAGTTTAGGGCTTGGCGGCGGCTCCGTATCGTAAAACGCGATGAATCTTTCTCTCTGATTTTTTTCTCCCCGAACACGAATATATAGAGTTGGAGTTGAGGTCGGTGGAGCTCCAGGGGGCCCACGATGCAGGGGGCGCGCCCCCACCCTCGTGGAAAGGGTGTGGGCCCCTGGCCTTGATTCTTTCACCAGTATTTTTTATTATTTCCAAAAATAATCTCCGTGAAGTTTCAGGTCATTCCGAGAACTTTTGTTTCTGCACATAAATAACACCATGGCAATTCTGCTGAAAACAGCGTCAGTCCGGGTTAGTTCTATTCAAATCATGCAAGTTAGAGTCCAAAACAAGGGCAAAAGTGTTTGGAAAAGTAGATACGACGGAGACGTATCAGGTTGCCTTGCTCCTGTGTTTACCCCTACGTCCTCGATTGTTCGGCTAGGGAGTAAAGGGAGCACCTCTGTGATTGTCACGATCGGTTCATCCGAGCTCGGACCTCAGACTAGGTGAAGCCGAAAGCTAGCGCTCTTATTGTTTTCAATCATGGTCGGCACACAACGGAACTCATGAGTACAAGAAATCTATTGCACAAGTCTCATAGTAACAATGAGCAACCGAAGAAAGGTATCGATGGGGGTACTGTTTTCTTTGAAGATGCTTCTTACACTTCATCAGTAATATAGCATAAGTTCCCTGAGCGCGCTTTGTCTGTTACAGCCTTATGGACTGATTGCCTGGTTATCGGAAACACCGTCGATGTTCTCGACATGTGGAGTACATAACACTTTTCTGCCCTTGACCGAAGAGGGAGAAGCCGACGGTCGGTTAAGACGCATTTAAAGTTTGGGTGAACACAAATATGATATAAGTACCTCGGTACACACAATCATTATACATAAAATTCTTTTACCCAAATCACTCGGGGGCTCTTAAAGTTACATGAGCCATTTTTATAATGCGTGTTCTCTTCTAAGTCGGTGCAAAGTCTTTTTCTACCACTCCTTTTTCGACTCGACTGTGTGGTCAATCGCGAGATGGCCTAGTTTCTCTCTAAAGCCGCTCGGGTTTGGTTCGCTAAACTGGCCTAACGAGAAATACTCCGCCTTTGGGATAGGAGGTTGAAGCCATAGGCTGACCAGCTTGAAGTTTTGAGATAGGATGTGTCATGTTAAAGCACGACAGAAGCACAATTTTTTTCTCTCTAAGACCAATTTTTGGATTGGCACCGAACACTTGATCTAGTTCGGACGTCAAGTTTTTACTGAAGTTTTTTGGTTTTCCAAGCCTATGGAAATTTTAAACTATTTGTGTGTTTCCAGCATAAGTCTCGCAGTACAACGCCGGACTCCTTTAGAGATTCGACAAAAATATTCTCGGATATTGCTATATATGCATTGGTTTCGAATTGTGTATTCGGTCAATAGTGGGGTTGCCCGGCTCCTGTGCTTGCCTCCTACGTTCCGCTTTGTTCGGCTAGGTGTGCAAAGGGAGAACCACTGCGATTGTGCTTCCAGCTAACATGGTTAAGCACCTCAGTGGAGAAAGCCTAAAACTGACTGTCACAATAAGCGTAAACTGGTCAGCGATCCGATGACTGTATTAAACTATACGATCGATAGAGGTCACCCCGTGTT
The DNA here is from genome assembly GCF_018294505.1 of Triticum aestivum. Classification (NCBI taxonomy): domain Eukaryota; kingdom Viridiplantae; phylum Streptophyta; class Magnoliopsida; order Poales; family Poaceae; genus Triticum; species Triticum aestivum. Next base: position 442,631,166 of record NC_057799.1, read on the forward strand.
AAATGACGGTCCGTTCATAACATTGGCCGAAGTGTTTACAGCTTGGCCTCGAATGTCGCTGAACATTAACCGGGGGCTAGTAACTAGCCTTCCAACTTTAAGCTCCTATGACTAAGTGAAAGTTATAAAGCCCACATATCTGATTGCCTCGTTTCCGCTAACACAACCGCCTCCGGGCACCGAGACGTCGGCTAAGGGTTGTCTGGTTATTGCAGAAACACCCTGCGTAGTATCTACAAAGGGGTAGAAGCCGACGATGGGCCACTTTCAATTGATAAACGGTCGCAATGGAGTTAAAATAAACATATATCATCGGCGTTTGTATTTAATATATGAGGGCTGCCTTCCGTAATCATCGTAATAAAGCCATAAATATGCATCAATTTGACTTAAGATTTTGGCCAAGCTGGGTTACCTGGCTCCTGTGCTTACCCCTACGTTCCCGATTGTTCGGCTAGGCGGTAAAGGGAGCACCTCTGTGATTGTTACTACCGGGTCATTCGAGTTAGTACCTCAGACTGGGTGAAGCCGAAAGCTAGCGATCTTAAAGGATATAATTGGTCGGAAACGACGGAAGTGAAAATCTAGGTTCGCTAAAGACCACATAGTTCGGGAACTTTCCCCAAACTAAATCCTCAATATCCGCATTGGTCGGAGGTGAGATTTCATGATCATGCTTAGCATGACAACCCAAAGAAAGGAACCGATAGCGGGACTATTTTCTTTGGAAGACATTTTTTGTGTTAAACAATAATATAACATATCTCTCTACGTACCTTAGTTTATAAACCCGTATGGCCGGATTGCCTTGTTTGTCGTAAATCTTCGCCCTCATAAAGGCTTTATAAAGTAGGACAAACACTCCTCGGCTACTGGCCGAGGAGGTGGAAGCCGATGGTCGGTCAACAAAGTTTTGTACAAAGCGGATCCGAGCATTAGTGATGTAAAAGTACTCGAATACATAGAATCATTACACATAATTTGTGATTTTACTTCGGATATCGATCCTTAATACGGCCACCCGTGCCCGCATTAAGGCTCGGGGGCTACTGGGCTTCGGGCTTATCATTTACTAATATTAAAGGGGCACATCGATCTCCTGATCTAGTGTTGCCACCCGACCAGTGTCTCGGGGGCCACTGCATTGCCTATTCAATGCAGAAAATTTGAAGTGCAATACAGTTTCCGAGGAGATTATGATCCTTAGGTTTGTCGGCCGCACCCAACCTGAGTCTCGAGGACTGAGCACGCCGCTTTTTGTGTCCCGAAGTATTCTGCCGAGCTAGGACTTGATCCTCAGGCCGATTTTATGAACCAACCTGAGTCTCAGGGGCTACTGGGATCAGCGGTCTTATGTCATCCTTCAGGTGCATCTCGGGTTTTAGACCGACACACACACCTTGAGGGCTACTGGCTATATATCTCGGCAGAGAATAAATTGCACCAATCAAAAAATCAGCCCACAGTCGGGGTGGTGCACCACCTCGGAAGCAGTCCGGCATAAAGCTCGGGCGCCAGTGGCTGGCTCCATAGAGGGAATTTTCGGCATTAAGCTTGGCTAAACTCCTTCAACTTTTTTGAACCAAGGTGATCTATGTCACTTCGAATATAGTCCGGCGTTGGAGCTCAGATACAGTCCGGCGTTGGAGCTTGGACGGCGTTGGAGCTCGGCTGTAAGAATACTCTTCGGATACATTCCGGTGTTGGAGCTCGGATACATTCCGGCGTTGGAGCTCGGAAGTGGCCCGACGTTGGTGCTCGGCTGCAAAAGATACCTCGAATGCAGTCTGGCGTTGGAGCTCAGACGCAAGAGGACACTGCCGCCCAAGAACAACTTCAAACCCGAGGTGTGGCATAAAAATAACAAGGCATTGATATAGGCCGAAAACTTAAAGGGGCTCCTCGGATACCCGACGTGTAAACTCTTGGGATTCACTTCGGCGATCCTCAAGATCGAAGATGAGAAGATTTGTTGAACCAGTTTTCAAGACCGACGGCCGAAGATGAAGAATAGTTTGGAAGAATCGAGGAGCGTCCCCAACTTGAAGACCGGTTCAGGGGGCTAATAACGGTGTCCTGGACTAGGGGGTACTCACCACGTCGTCTCGCGACCAGCTGGATCGGGCCGAGGACCCCCATGGCGGTTCACTATTGGGCCAGTTCGGACAGGCCATGCCGCATACAAGGAGGATCCCACAAGACTTGGCGCCCAAGATAAGGACTCCTCTAAACCCTAGGCCTACGATGCATATATAAACCGAGGCCAGGCTAGTTAATGGACAATCTCATATTCATTACTACAATCTCGTGGTAGAGACATGTACTCTGTACTACACCCATATGAATACAATCAAAAGCAGCATGTAGGGTATTATCTCTTCGAGAGAGCCCGAAGCTGGGTAAAATCATGTGTCCATGTTACCATCGCTCCAAGACGCCTAGCTTAGGACCCCTACTACGAGATACGCCGGATATAGAACCGACAGCCACCGCGGGCTGCCACGCCTTCACTCCTGAGCTGCGTAGCGTCGCCTGCCCAGGCAAGTTCAAGCCGGACCTGCCTCCTGGCTACGATGACACCCCCGACCCCGCGGAGTTCCTGCAGCTCTACGAGCTGAGCATCGAGGCGGCCAACGGCGATGAAAAAGTCATGGCGAACTGGTTCCCCATGGCTCTCAAGGATGGTGCTCGCTCGTGGCTCCTGAACCTGCCCCCTGGCTCGATCTCCTCCTGGGGCGAGATGCGCGACCGCTTCATCGCCAACTTCCAGGGCACTTGCGACCGCCCTCCGGCCGCGGGTGACCTACCCCGCATCAAGCAGCGGCCAGGAGAGACCCTGCAAAAGTACATCCATCGCTTCAACATCGTTCGCCTCAAGATCCCCAAGGTGACGGACGAGGCCATCATTTTGGCGTTTTCTGATGGCGTCCGCGACGTCAAAATGAAGGAGGAGCTCGCCATCCACGAGGAGCTATGCACGGCTTTGGAGCTGTTCAACCTGGCGACCAAGTGCGCAAGAGCTGAGGAAGGGCGCCTTTCCCTCCTCGAGCTCCCTGCTACTGACCCCGAGGAGAAGAAAGCCAAGGCCAAGGACGTGTGCTACCTCTTGAGCATTGCGTTGGTTTTCCCTTGAAGAGGAAAGGGTGATGCAGCAAAGTAGCGTAAGTATTTCCCTCAGTTTTTGAGAACCAAGGTATCAATCCAGTAGGAGACCACGCACGAGTCCCTCGCACCTACACAAACAAATAAATCCTCGCAACCAACGCAATAAAGGGGTTGTCAATCCCTTCACGGTCACTTACGAGAGTGAGATCTGATAGGTATGATAAGATAATATTTTTGGTATTTTTATGATAAAGATGCAAAGTAAAATAAAAGGTAATAAAATAGCTAAGTGCTGGAAGATTAATATGATGGAGAATAGACCCGGGGGCCATAAGTTTCACTAGAGGCTTCTCTCGAGAGCATAAGTATTACAGTGGGTGAACAAATTACTGTTGAGCAATTGACAGAAGTGAGCATAGTTATGAGAATATCTAGGTATGATCATGTATATAGGCATCATGTCTGAGACAAGTATGACCGACTCCTGCCTGCATCTACTACTATTACTCCACACATCGACCGCTATCCAGCATGATCTAGAGTATTAAGTTCATAAGAACAGAGTAACGCTTTAAGCAAGATGACATGATGTAGAGGGATAAACTCATGCAATATGATATAAACCCCATCTTGTTATCCTCGATGGCAACAATACAATACGTGCCTTGCTGCCCCTACTGTCACTGGGAAAGGACACCGCAAGATTGAATCCAAAGCTAAGCACTTCTCCCATTGCAAGAAAGATCAATCTAGTAGGCCAAACCAAACTAATAATTCGAAGAGACTTGCAAAGATAACCAATCATACATAAAAGAATTCAGAGGAGATTCAAATATTGTTCATAGATAAACTTGATCATAAACCCACAATTCATCGGTCTCAACAAACACGCCGCAAAAGAAGATTACATCGAATAGATCTCCACAAGAGAGGGGGAGAACATTGTATTGAGATCAAAAAAGAGAGAAGAAGCCATCTAGCTAATAACTATGGACCCGAAGGTCTGAGGTAAACTACTCACACATCATCGGAGAGGCTATGGTGTTGATGTAGAAGCCCTATGTGATCGATGCCCCCTCCGGCGGAGCTCCGGAAAAGGCCCCAAGATGGGATCTCATGGGTACAGAAGGTTGCGGCAGTGGAATTAGGTTTTTGGCTCCGTATCTGGTAGTTTGGGGGTACGTAGGTATATATAGGAGAAGAAATACGTTGGTGGAGCAACGTGGGGCCCACGAGGGTGGAGGGCACACCCAGGGGGTAGGCGCGCCCCCTACCTCGTGCCCTCCTGGTTGATTTCTTGACGTAGGGTCCAAGTCCTCTAGATCACGTTCGTTCCGAAAATCACGTTCCCGAAGGTTTCATTCCGTTTGGACTCCGTTTGATATTCTTTTTCTGCAAAACTCTGAAATAGGCAAAAAACAGCAATTCTGGGTTGGGCCTCCGGTTAATAGGTTAGTCCCAAAAATAATATAAAAGTGTATAATAAAGCCCATTAATGTCCAAAACATAATATAATATAGCATGGAACAATAAAAAATTATAGATACGTTGGAGACGTATCAACGTGAAGCGCAAGGGAGTGGCCGTGCTCGCGGCGGAGCCGGATACGAAGCACGGCTGGGACCATCCCGAGTCATCCAAGAGCAGCCGACCGTTCTGCGCCTTCCACAATGTACGCAGCCACAACACCAACGACTATCAAGAGCTCAGGGCCATTCGAGATGGACGCTGTCGGTGTCAAAACCGGCGGATCTCGGGTAGGGGGTCCCGAACTGTGCGTCTAAGGCTAATGGTAACAGGAGGCGGGGGACACAATGTTTACCCAGGTTCGGGCCCTCTCGATGGAGGTAATACCCTACTTCCTGCTTGATTGATCTTGATGATATGAGTATTACAAGAGTTGATCTACCACGAGATCGTAGAGGCTAAACCCCAGAAGCTAGCCTATGATTATGATTGTTCTTGTCCTACGGACTAAACCCTCCGATTTATATAGACACCGGAGGGGGCTAGGGTTACACAGAGTTGGTTACAGAGAAGGAGATCTACATATCCGAATCGCCAAGCTTGCCTTCCACGCAAAGGAGAGCCCCACCCGAACACGGGACGAAGTCTTCAATCTTGTACCTTCATAGTCCAACAGTCCGGCTAAAGTATATAGTCCGGCTGTCCGAGGACCCCCTAATCCGGGACTCCGTCAGTAGCCCCTGAACCAGGCTTCAATGACGACGAGTCCGGCGCGCAGATTGTCTTCGGCATTGCAAGGCGGGTTCCTTCTCCGAATACTCCATAGAAGATTTTGAACACAAGGATCGTGTCTAGCTCTACAAAACAAATTCCACATACCACCGTAGAGAGTACAATATTCCACAAATCTAATCCGCTGACAACTTTTCCTAACGCGCCATCACGCCACGACCTGGTCTTTATTCAAACCGTTCTCCCTAACCAGCTACTGCGCATGTCACGAGGCGGCTTTATGGGCATGTCTTATCGAAGCAGAGATCGTGTCCCCTTATCTCGGCATTCTCATCAATACGGGTATGGGTAACCCAGCCGCGTCTTCAGCGTGACGCTTGGGGAATAAGCGAGTTTACCGGGCAAGTGGGGAGGCGCTGGATTCCTGCCGCCTTTATAAGGAGATAAGGACTCCCCTTTTTCACCCACGCCTTCCTTTTCTACTTATCCATTTCCCTTCGCTCGAGCCCCAGCGCCCAAGCGTTCGTCTTCTTCGCCCACAAAGGCCTTTCGAAAATGTCCGGATCCGGAGCAGGAGGCAAGTGGATGGCCTCTACCGTCCGGGAGAAGGATATCAAAAAGCTTCAGGAGGCCGGGTATCTGGCCCAGAAAATCAGCCACCGTCTCCCGACGGCAGGACAAATCGTCCCTACTCCGGAACCCCACGAGAGGGTTGTTTTCCTCCCTCATTTTGTCCATGGGCTGGGGTTTCCCCTCCACCCATTCGTTCGCGGCATCATGTATTACTATGGGATCGATTTTCATGATCTATCCCCCAATTCCTTCCTCAACATCTCGACGTTCATCGTCGTGTGCGAGGCCTTTCTCCGCATCTCGCCACACTTCGGCTTATGGCTGAAGATATTTAATGTGAAGCCCAAGGTAGTGGGCGGTGAGCACGCCGAGTGCGGAGGTGCCATGGTGAGCAAGATGCCCAATAGGTACTTTCAATGATTCCGTCAAAGGGTGGCAGCAGCACTGGTTTTACATCACTGAGCCGCGTGGCACGAAATGGGCCGCTGCTCCTGAATTCCGATCCGGAGCCCCCCTGCGGCTTACGTCCTGCCCCAAGAAGGGTCTGGATTGGTCTTCGTCCGACGAGCTGTCGGCGCTCCAGACGCACGTCAAGGATATGGAAGACAAGAATATCAAACTTGTCAATGTAGTCCAGGTGATGTTAGTTCGCCGGATCCTTCCTTGTCAACACCGGGCTTGCAATTTATGGGAATTCGACCCGGCCAAGCACCAGACCCTGCGAGAGCTCTTCGGCTCCTCATACAAAGACATCTGGAAGGTGCTTTTTAAGTCCGGAAAATTATGGCCGGACTCAGCCGAGGACCGCGGGTACCACCTGTCCCGCCCCGCAAGTTCGGTAAGCCATTATAACTTTTATTCGCATAACCCAAGGGAAACGCTTAATGTGTTTTCCAGAACTCTCCTAGGGCTAGACGAAGAAGGCGGGGCGGATCTACCGTCCGGCCCCGCTACCTGAAGAACCGGCCGACCCACTTCTAACGAAGATGCTGGTCCCGGCGCTCTACAAGGCGCCGAAGAAGAAGGCCGAGAAAGAGGCCAAGAAGACCAGGGGCGGCCTCCGTCACCGTGGCGCCTCGGACACGATATCCGAAGACTCCAATGCCCGTTCTTCCTCCGAAGAGGAGGAGGAGGAAGACGAATCCCTAGCGGGGGGAAGAAAGAAAAGGACAGCCTCCACATCCTTGGAGGGCGAGTCGCCTAAGAAGGGAAAAACTCCTCTTCCAGAGGAGTCCACCGTCGCTGATAGCAGCCCGGAGTGGGATCCCAGGGCTCAGCCCTTGGTGAACTCGTGAGTATATAAAATCCGGACACGTTTATGCGTCCAGACTCATCATGGCATAATATTTTAATCTGGGCCATACTTTTTGCAGTCCGGCGAGGTCCCGCGCCGAGCAATCCTCGTCGGAGGATTTGCTAGGCTCGGATGCTATGGAGAGCGGGACACCCCCAAAGGCCCCTTCCCCCAAACATGTGAATGACACCGAGGCTTCGTCTCAGGAGGACCCAGGCCAAGGAGGGGGGAGATTGTAAAGGTGGCGCCAGGAGGTCAAACTTCAGGGGCCGGACACATGGGAGAGAAGGCTCCCATGGGCGTCGTCGACGGGAGCCATCTTGAACTCAGCCCCCAGCCGGACGCAATTCCGGAGACCAGTATGGTTCCAGAATCAGGCAGGCGACCTCCCTTGGCTAGAGGGGGTGTACCTGTTCCACCGGCAACCTCTGTCCAACCAGAGGTGCTGGATACTTTATTGGCGGCGCTGAAAAGCGCCTCCATCGTCGATGAACACCGTGCCCTTATGGGTGCGGTGATTGAGAAGATTCAGTCTGCGGAGAGTGGACTGAATGAAGCCTGTATTAGCCTTATAAGAGGCTTTGAGGTATGTTTTATGAGGTTTCGAAGAGTGTCATAGTATAGATAGTAGCCCCTGATACACTGTTCGGTGAGAGAAAGAACCGGACAGAGGATCAAATCTATGTTCGCAGGAGACTCACTTGATGACATTTACCTCTCTTCTTTTATAAACAGGCGTCTGTAGCGACTGCCGCCTCTCATACTGCGGAGGTCTCCGGACTAAATCAAAGTCTGGAGCGGGCCACAGAAGAATTGGGCCAGTTGAAAAGGTAGTTGGAGGATAAACAAGGTATGCACAAACCTTGCTCATGTTCAGTGCGAACAAATTTAAAATATGTTTTATGATTTGCGCCAGGGGCGATGACCAAAGTCGAGGCTCTTAAGAAGGCTGTTGCTCAGGCTGAGAGAAAGGCAGACGCAGAGCGGGCTCTTCATGAGAAGCACGAGGCCAGGGTTATTGAAGCTGAGCAAGAGCTTCAAGAGGTCGTGAAAAGATGTGAGGCCTTGGAGCAGAGTCTAACAGAGAAAGAATCCGAACTTACCAAGGCTCATCGGGCCGCATGCGATGCTCAGGGGGAAACCCAAGGTGCCCTGCAGGAGATCCAAGAGGCGAGGAAGATCGCGGCGGGTAAGGCTTGTTCCATGTAAAGCAAGTATTTGGGGAGAAAATCATGTTTCTAATCTTGAGTTCGGATTTCTCCAAGGGTATTTGCAGAGCTGCCACGCAGCATATCTGATGCCGCACAATTCTACCGAGCCGAAGAAAGGAACACTGCGGATAAGCTCTTCTAGTCACAGTATCTGGCACCAAATTATCCGGTGCCTTTTGCCGATCAACTGAAGCAGCTGATTGAACTGCATAAGGCGGCCGAGCTAGCCATGAAGGATTTGATTATCCGGCTATGGCCCGCCGAGCCAATTCCAAGCAGCTACTTCGGGCTCGTGAAGCGGCTTGTGAGTGCCTGCCCTCGACTAGACGTCGTCAAGCGGTCGGTCTGTATAGAGGGTGCGTGAATGGCCTTCGCCCGCGCAAAGGTGCACTGGGGAAGATGGATGCTGAAAAGCTGGTGACCGAGGGACCGCCGGAGGGAAAGGAGCACCGCAAGCCTGAGTTATATTATGAAAGTGTCTTGAAAGGATCCTGCCTTGCGGCGGAGCAATGCGCCAAGGACATTATATTTCCATGAATACAATCATGTTGTCCTTTGTAATGTTGAACAAGGTCATTTCTATTATTTATTGCCTGTTATATGAAAGTTTATCCTCCTGCACGGCCGTTTTATATATTAATCCTGAGAGTTGGCCAGTCGTCGGCTTCTACCCCCACGTAGGAAGTACGGGGGTGTTCGGGATAAACCTGATCACTCTTTATCCCAGTTTTGGGTCCTTCGAAGGAGGCGTTCAGCACAACGAACCAGGCAATCGGACTATAGGGCTTTATCACTCTCACTTAGCCATAGGAGCTTTAGAAAAGGAAGGTAGGCGCAACCCCTAGTGTTCGAAGACCGCACGAGGGGCTCTATAAGCACCTGATCGGAAGAAAAGCCGATCCATTGCATGCTGCATTGGTTATGGCATTATGCGGAAGGAATCCTTAAAGATTTTACAACCTCTCGAACAGCTGACCAGCTCTCGCCGTATCATGATAGTCAGTTTTCGGCTTTCTCTACTGAGGTGCTTGTCTGGAAGAACCGGGACACAATCGTAGTAGTTCTCCCTGTGCTGCCTTAGCCGATATAGCGGAACATAAGACAGCAAAACATGGGAGCCGGGCAAACCCAACATTTGACCCAAGACATGATTCGGAGTTGATGCATATAATGCTATAAGTTCGAGGTGCCGAACTACCATGAAGGTGTTCGGACTTTATTGCCGTATTATGGGTAAAACGAAGCCCCTGGCATATTAAGGCATATTGCGGTGTACGGATGCCATTTGACAAAAGAGTTTCAATAAGAGATAACAGTAGATAAGCGTCATATAAATCCACATGTTGTACTTGAATAATGCATCGATTCGTATGAGTACGTGTAATGTAATAAAAAGAGAAAATGGCTGCTGAACATACTGAGACCGGGCGGGAAGAAGCTGTGTGCGGATCCGGAGTGTAGTCGGATGGTCATCGAGGGGAATATCTAAGGGTTCCCTTGCGCGTTCGAGCTGTTTCCATATCGCTGGTCCTGGCCTGGGAAAAAATGAACCTATAAACAAAATGCAAGAAATTTTTGTATGCCACAGAGCGGTTGAGCCGCAGTATGTGGCCTGTCCTGGCTTTTGCCGGAGTGTTTAATTGAGCTCTGGACGAGCCGGGCTATCCTACCGCGAAGTGGTTCGGACTCCTTTGACGGTGTCCGGGAGCTTGGCCGTCGACTCGAGGTTCGGTTGAAAGGTGCCACTCGTTGCTTCTGCTGTTAAAGCGGCGGTATACTCTTTGGCACCGAGGGGGAGTTCGGCCTTGCCATTAACCGTGATGACGCCGCGCGGACCGGGCATCTTGATCTTACGGTAGGCATAATGTGGCGCCGTGTTGAATCGAGCGAGCGCGGTTCGTCCGAGCAGTGCCTGATAATCGCTGCGAAAAGGGACGATGTCGAAGATTAACTCTTCGGCACGGTAATTGTCCGGTGATCCGAAGACTACCTCAAGGGCGATGGAGCCTGTATAGCTGGCCTCCACACCTGGTATAATACCTTTGAAGGTGGCTTTAGTGGGCTTGATCATCGAATGATCGATACCCATCTTGCTCACTGTGTCCTGGTAAAGCAGGTTTAGACTGCTGCCTCCGTCCATAAGGACTCGTGTGAGGTGGAACCCGTCAATTATTGGGTCGAGGACTAGTGCGGCTAAATTGCCCTGATTGGTATTAACTGGACGATCCGTGCGGTTGAAGGTGATCGGCCCTAGTTTATATTGTGGGGCGACTGGTTTCGTTAAGTCGACATCCCTAGGGTGCACATCCGTTCCAGGTTGGGAATGTGGGTGGCGTTTACCACGTTCACCGTTTTGATTTGCGGGGGAAATTTCTTTTGCCCTCCTGTATTCGGTGATCTGGGCTCCTCGTCGCCATCATTGCTTTGAGACCCCTTCTCCTTGTTTTCGGCACCTGACCTGCCAGCTTGTTTGAAGACCCAGCATTCTCTGTTGGTATGATTGGCTGGTGTTCCTGGGGTGCCATGAATTTGGCATGGACGGTCGAGTATGCGGTCCAGACTGGACGGACCTGAATTGTCATTTTTGAATGGCTTTTTCCGCTGACCGGACTTAGAGCCACTAAATCCGGCATTGACTGCCGTGTCTTCGGCGTTATCACCATTTTTGCGACACTTGTGTTTGTAGCGTCGGGGTTTGCCGTTGCTATCTCTGGCCTCTGATGTGCCAGGATTGCTTGCTGTGTTGTTGCTACGGGCCAACCAGCTATCCTCGCCCGCGCAAAAGCGGGTCATGAGTGTCGTGAGGGCTGCCATGGATTTTGGCTTCTCTTGGCCGAGATGTCGGGCAAGCCACTCGTCACGGATGTTATGTTTAAAGGCCGCTAGGGCTTCAGCATCCGGACAGTCAACAATTTGGTTCTTTTTAGTTAGGAACCGAGTCCAGAATTTCCTGGCTGACTCTCTGGGCTGTTGGGTTATGTGATTTAAATCATCAGCATCCGGTGGTCGCACATAAGTGCCCTGGAAGTTGTCCAGGAATGCGTCTGCCAGGTTCTCCCAACTTCTGATGGAGTTTGCCAGCAAGCTATTCAGCCAATGCCGAGCCGTCCCTTTGAGTTTTAGTGGGAGATACTTGATGGCGTGTAGATCATCCCCACGGGCCACGTGAATGTGGAGGAAGAAATCCTCTATCCATACCACGGGGTCTGTAGTACCATCATATGATTCAATGTTCACGGGTTTAAACCCTTCTGGGAATTCATGATCCATTACTTCATCAGTGAAGCATAGGGGGTGTGCGGCGCCTCTGTGCCGGGCTATATCATGACACAGTTCATACGAGTCTTGTCTGCTGTATTCGGCCCGGCCGAATTTGCTTTTAGTATGTCTGGCGTGACGGTCGTCGTCACGCGTTGGGGCGCGCCCCCGTGATCCGTAGATCGATCTTGTATGTCCTGCTTTGTTTTCCAATACGTCTCGCGGGTCCTGCGTGTAGCCCCTGGCCTTGGTGTTTTTGTTTGACTGGCGACGGGGTGCGGGCTGGTCTTCGGGCTGATACACCGCTTTGTCTCGGCCACGAGGTGGCCGGTCAGCCGCATCATACGCTGGTAGTGTAGGCTTTAATGCTTCCTCCTCAAGTTGGGGTAGCAACCTGCGCTTTGGGTAACTTTTGGTTGGGCGCTCGAGTTCGTATTCCTCGGCTGCCAGGACCTCAGTCCATCTATACGCTAGCAGATCTTGATCAGCTTGAAGCTGCTGCTGCTTTTTCTTCAGGCTTTTTGTTGTGGCTATAAGCCAGCGCTTGAAGCGCTCCTGCTCGATGAGATCCTCAGGCATGATGAATTCTTCGTCGCCGAGGCTCACCTCGTCTTCTGAGAGGGGCATGCAATTCTCATCCTCTAATTCTCCATCTGTCGCCTGTTCTTTAGGGCTAGCTTGCCCATCCTCCCGCTCGAAGCCTGGCTGGGGGGATTGTCTTCGTCTTCGGCACTATCCTTAGCGTTATTGTCTCTTGTGCCGTATCGCTGCTTTTGCTATGGCGGGTCTTAGAGCGGCACCGATGACGCCGGTGCTTAGATTGCTTCTTGAGGGGATTATCCTCCGTTGCCTTATTGCCATCGCTTTCTTTGGGGGTGTCCACCATATATATATATATATATATATATATCATATGATGAGGTGGTTGTCCAGCACCCTGTGGGCGGTGGTTCCTGTTCTTCTCCTGCATCGTCATCCATACCGTTGATGTCTTCGGAGCCGAAATCAAGCATGTCGGTTAAGTCGTCGACAGTGGCTATTAAGTGGGTGGTGGGTGGGGAACGAATTTCTTCGTCGACCGCTTCCCACTCAAGCCGGACATAGTTCAGCCAAGGGTCTCCTGACAAGGAGAGAGACCTCAATGAATTTAGCACGTCGCCCAAGGGCGAGTGCTGAAAGATATCCGTGGAGGCAAACTCCATGATCGGTGCCCAATCAGATTCGATAGGCACAGACGTAAGCGGTTCGGAGCCTGTGGCCGGGGACGAATCCAAGGGTCCGATGACACAGGTCTCATAGGAGGTGAAGTCAGTATTCGGCTCTACCGCCGCTGAGTGTGCGGCCTCCGTGGCGGGGTCCATCCACCCGTCCTCGGATGGCACGATCTGCTCCGGATTGAGGGCCGGAGTAGCCGCAGGTGTGATCTCCCGAACACCGTCCGATGGCAGAGCTAAGTCATGCTTGTCGTGACTGTGCGGCGCACCTGACATGGGCTTGAATCCGTCGAAGATCAAGTCTCCGCGAATGTCGGCAGTATAGTTCAAGCTTCCAAACCTGACCTGATGGCCAGGGGCGTAGCTATCGATCTGCTCCAGATGGCCAAGCGAGTTGGCCCGCAGTACGAAGCCGCCAAATACAAAGATCTGTCCGGGGAGAAAAACCTCACCCTGGATCGCATCGTTGCCGATGATCGAAGGAGCCATCAAGCCTTTATCGTGACAGCACAGTGGAACTCTCAATGAAAGCACCAATGTCGGTGTCAAAACCGGCTGATATCGGGTAGGGGGTCCCGAACTGTGCGTCTAAGGCTAATGGTAACAGGAGGCGGGGGACACAATGTTTACCCAGGTTCGGGCCCTCTCGATGGAGGTAATACCCTACTTCCTGCTTGATTGATCTTGATGATATGAGTATTACAAGAGTTGATCTACCACGAGATCGTAGAGGCTAAACCCTTGAAGCTAGCCTATGATTATGATTGTTCTTGTCCTATGGACTAAACCCTCCAGTTTATATAGACACCGGAGGGGGCTAGGGTTACACAGAGTCGGTTACAGAGAAGGAGATCTACATATCTGAATCGCCAAGCTTGCCTTCCACGCAAAGGAGCGCCCCACCCGGACACGGGACGAAGTCTTCAATCTTGTACCTTCATAGTCCAACAGTCCGGTTGTCCGAGGACCCCCTAATCCAGGACTCCCTCAGACGCTTCGGTCGACGCCCCGAGCGCAACGACCGAGGCTACGACCGAGGAGGAGGACGAGGCGGAGGATGCTGGGACGATCGCGGCCCCCGCCAGGAGTGGCGCAACCGGCCTCGCGAGGACCGCTGGCAGGACCAGCCTCGTGAGGGCGCCTGGAGGGATCAGCCTCGCGAGGACCGCCCACAGGGCAATGCTGGTCTTCCTCCGCTGCTGCCACCACCAAGAAGGAACAACGACCACCATCAGGACGAGGGGGCTGGGGGCTTCCAGGAACCGCGTGCTATCGCCTGCATCTTGGGCGGAGCTCAGGCCCCAGCCTCTCAGCGTATCTTCAAGCAGTTTGCTCGCGAGGTGAACGCAGCTCTTCCCAGGCTTGAGGCCACACGCCCGCTCAGGTGGTCCAACTGCGCCATCACTTTCAGCTCGGCGGACCAGCTCAAGTGCGCGGCCACTGCTGGCGCCCTCCCGATGCTCTGCTCACCCGTCATCAGCAACGTACAAGTCACCAAGACCCTCATTGACGGCGATGCAGGGCATAACGTCCTGTCCGTCGAGACGTTCGATAGCCTTCAAGTGCCATACGATCAGCTTCAGCCCACCAAGCCTTTCTCAGGAGTAACTGACGGCTCCACTGTTGGGGAACATAGTAATTTCAAAAAAAATCCTACGCACACGCAAGATCATGGTGATGCATAGCAACGAGAGGGGAAAGTGTGTCCACGTACCCTCATAGACTAAAAGCGGAAGCGTTAGCACAACGCGGTTGATGTAGTCGTACGTCTTCACGATCCGACCGATCAAGTACCGAACGCATGGCACCTCCGAGTTCTGCACACGTTCAACTCGATGACGTCCCTCGAACTCCGATCCAGCCGAGCTTTGAGGGAGAGTTCCGTCAGCACGACGGCGTGGTGACGATGATGATGTTCTACCATCGCAGGGCTTCGCCTAAGCACCGCTATGATATTATCGAGGTGGACTATGGTGGAGAGGGGCACCGCACACGGCTAAAAGATCCAAGAGATCAATTGTTGTGTCTATGGGGTGCCCCTCTCCTCCGTATATAAAGGGGGGAGGAGAGGGCCGGCCAAGGGGAGGAGGCGCGCCCAAGGGGGTAGTCCTACTCCCACCAGGAGTAGGACTCCTCCTTTTCCTATTTGGAGAGGGAGAGGGAAGGAAGAGGAAGGAGGGAGGAAGGAAAGGGGGGCCGGCCCCCCTCCCAATTCGGATTGGGCTTGGGGGCGCGCCCCCTCCCTTGCTCCTTTCCCCTCCTTTCCACTAAAGCCCATTAAGGCCCATATACCTCCCGGGGGGTTCTGATAACCTCTCGGTGCTCCGGTATTATCCTGATCTCACCCGGAACCATTCCGGTATCCAAAATATAGTCGTCCAATATATCGATCTTTACGTCTAGATCATTTCGAGACTCCTCGTCATGTCCGTGATCACATCCGGGACTCCGAACTACCTTCAGTACATCAAAATACATAAACTCATAATATAACCGTCATCGAACTTTAAGCGTGCGGACCCTACAGGTTCGAGAACTATGTAGACATGACCGAGACATGTCTCCGGTCAATAACCAATAGCGGAACCTGGATGCTCATATTGGCTCCTACATATTCTATGAAGATCTTTATCGGTCAAACCGCATAACAACATACGTTGTTCCCTTTGTCATCGGTATGTTACTTGCCCAAGATTCGATCGTCGGTATCTCAATACCTAGTTCAATCTCATTACCGGCAAGTCTCTTTACTCGTTCCATAATACATCATCCCGTAACTAACTCATTAGTTGCAATGCTTGCAAGGCTTAAGTGATGTGCATTACCGAGTGGGCCCAGAGATACCTCTCCGACAATCGGAGTGGCAAATCCTAATCTCGAAATACGCCAACCCAACAAGTACCTTCGGAGACACCTGTAGAGCACCTTTATAATCACCCAGTTACGTTGTGACGTTCGGTAGCACACAAAGTTTTCCTCCGGTAAATGGGAGTTGCATAATCTCATAGTCATAGGAACATGTATAAGTCATGAAGAAGGCAATAGCAACATACTAAATGATCAAGTGCTAAGCTAACGGAATGGGTCAAGTCAATCACATCATTCTCCTAATGATGCGATCCCGTTAATCAAATGACAACTCTTTGTCTATGGCTAGGAAACGTAACCATCTTTGATCAACGAGCTAGTCAAGTAGAGGCATACTAGTGACACTCTGTTTGTTTATGTATTCACACATGTATCATGTTTCCGGTTAATACAATTCTAGCATGAATAATAAACATTTATCATGATATAAGGAAATAAATAATAACTTTATTATTGCCTCTAGGGCATATTTCCTTCAGTCTCCCACTTGCACTAGAGTCAATAATCTAGATTACACAGTAATTATTCTAACACCCATGGAGCCTTGGTGCTGATCATGTTTTGCTCGTGGAAGAGGCTTAGTGAATGGGTCTGCAACATTCAGATCTGTATGTATCTTGCAAATCTCCATATCTCCCACCTGGACTTGATCCCGGATGGAGTTGAAGCGTCTCTTGATGTGCTTGGTTCTGTTGTGAAATCTGGATTCATTTGCCAAAGCAATTGCACCAGTATTGTCACAAAAGATTTTCATTGGACCCGATGCACTAGGTATGACACCTAGATCGGATATGAACTCATTCATCCAGACTCCTTCATTTGCTGCTTCCGAAGCAGCTATGTACTCCGCTTCACATGTAGATCCCGCTACGACGCTTTGTTTAGAACTGCACCAACTGACAGCTCCACCATTCAATAAAAACATGTATCCGGTTTGCGATTTAGAATCGTCTGGATCAGTGTCAAAGCTTGCATCGACGTAACCATTTACGATGAGCTCTTTGTCACCTCCATAAACGAGAAACATATCCTTCGTCCTTTTCAGGTATTTCAGGATGTTCTTGACCGTTGTCCAGTGATCCACTCCTGGATTACTTTGGTACCTCCTTGCTAAACTAGTAGCAAGGCACACATCAGGTCTGGTACACAGCATTGCATACATGATAGAGCCTATGGCTGAAGCATAGGGAACATCTTTCATTTTCTCTCTATCTTCTACAGTGGTCGGGCATTGAGTCTTACTAAACTTCACACCTTGTAACACATGCAAGAACCCTTTCTTTGCTTGATCCATTTTGAACTCCTTGAAAACTTTGTCAAGGTATGTGCTTTGTGAAAGTCCAATTAAGCGTCTCGATCTATCTCTATAGATCTTGACGCCCAATATATAAGCAGCTTCACCGAGGTCCTTCATTGAAAAACTCTTATTCAAATATCCTTTTATGCTATCCAGAAATTCTATATCATTTCCAATCAACAATATGTCATCCACATATAATATCAGAAATGCTACAGAGCTCCCACTCACTTTCTTGTAAATACAGGCTTCTCCAAAAGTCTGTATAAAACCATATGCTTCGATCACACTATCAAAACGTTTATTCCAACTCCGAGAGGCTTGCACCAGTCCATAAATGGATCGCTGGAGCTTGCACACTTTGTTAGCTCCCTTTGGATCGACAGAACCTTCCGGTTGCATCATATATAACTCTTCTTCTAGAAATCCATTCAGGAATGCAGTTTTGACATCCATTTGCCAAATTTCATAATCATAAAATGCGGCAATTGCTAACATGATTCGGACAGACTTAAGCATCGCTACGGGTGAGAAGATCTCATCGTAGTCAATCCCTTAAACTTGTCGAAAACCTTTTGCAACAAGTCAAGCTTTATAGACAGTAACATTACCGTCACCGTCAGTCTTCTTCTTGAAGATCCATTATTCTCGATGGCTTGCCGATCATCAGGCAAGTCAACCAAAGTCCACACTTTGTTCTCATACATGGATCCCATCTCAGATTTCATGGCCTCAAGCCATTTTGCGGAATCTAGGCTCACCATCGCTTCTTCATAGTTCGTAGGTTCGTCATGGTCTAGTAACATAACCTCCAGAACAGGATTACCGTACCACTCTGGTGCGGATCTTACTCTGGTTGACCTATGAGGTTCAGTAATAACTTGATCTGAAGTTTCATGATCATCATCATTAACGTCCTCACTAATTGGTGTAGACGTCACAGGAACTGGTTTCTGTGATGAACTACTTTCCAACAAGGGAGCAGGTACTGTTACCTCATCAAGTTCTACTTTCCTCCCACTCACTTCTTTCGAGAGAAACTCCTTCTCTAGAAAGGATCCATTCTTAGCAACGAATGTCTTGCCTTCGGATCTGTGATAGAAGGTGTACCCAACAGTTTCCTTTGGGTATCCTATGAAGACACATTTCTCCGATTTGGGTTCGAGCTTATCAGGTTGAAGCTTTTTCACATAAGCATCGCAGCCCCAAACTTTAAGAAACGACAACTTTGGTTTCTTGCCAAACCACAGTTCATAAGGCGTCGTGTCAACAGATTTTGATGGTGCCCTATATAACGTGAATGCGGTCGTCTCTAAAGCATAACCCCAAAATGATAGCGGTAAATCAGTAAGAGACATCATAGATCGCACCATATCTAGTAAAGTACGATTATGACGTTCGGACACACCATTACGCTGTGGTGTTCCGGGTGGCGTGAGTTGCGAAACTATTCCGCATTGTTTCAAATGTAGACCAAACTCGTAACTCAAATATTCTCCTCCATGATCAGATCGTAGAAATTTTATTTTCTTGTTACGATGATTTTCAACTTCACTCTGAAATTCTTTGAACTTTTCAAATGTTTCAGACTTATGTTTCATTAAGTAGATATACCCATATCTGCTTAAATCATCTATGAAGGTGAGAAAATAACGATACCCGCGCGAGCCTCAACATTCATTGGACCACATACATCAGTATGTATGATCTCCAACAAATCAGTTGCTCGCTCCATAGTTCCGGAGAACAGCGTTTTAGTCATCTTGCCCATGAGGCATGGTTCGCAAGTACCAAGTGATTTATAATCAAGTGATTCCAAAAGTCCATCAGTATGGAGTTTCTTCATGCGCTTTACACCAATATGACCCAAACGGCAGTGCCACAAATAAGTTGCACTATCATTATTAACTTTGCATCTTTTGGCTTCAACATTATGAATATGTGTATCACTACTATCGAGATTCATCAAAAATAGACCACTCTTCAAGGGTGCATGACCATAAAAGATATTACTCATATAAATAGAACAACCATTATTCTTAGATTTAAATGAATAACTGTCTCGCATCAAACAAGATCCAGATATAATGTTCATGCTCAACGCTGGCACCAAATAACAATTATTTAGGTCTAAAACTAATCCCGAAGGTAGATGTAGAGGTAGCGTGCCGACGGCGATCACATCGACTT
This sequence comes from Triticum aestivum, assembly GCF_018294505.1. Lineage (NCBI taxonomy): Eukaryota > Viridiplantae > Streptophyta > Magnoliopsida > Poales > Poaceae > Triticum > Triticum aestivum. The sequence goes on from NC_057799.1 coordinate 442,650,375, forward strand.
TGGAACCATTTTCCACGCGCATCGTCACCTCGTCCTTAGCCAGTGTTCGCTTAATCCGTAGTCCCTGTTTTGAGTTGCAAATATTAGCAACAGAACCAGTATCAAATACCCAGGTGCTACTGCGAGCTCTGGTAAGGTACACATCAATAACATGTATATCACATATAGCTTTGTTCACCTTGTCATCCTTCTTATCCGCCAAATACTTGGGGCAGTTCCGCTTCCAGTGACCAGTCTGCTTGCAGTAGAAGCACTCAGTCTCAGGCTTAGGTCCAGACTTGGGTTTCTTCTCTTGAGCAGCAACTTGTTTGCTGTTCTTCTTGAAGTTCCCCTTCTTCTTCCCTTTGCCCTTTTTCTTGAAACTGGTGGTCTTATTAACCATCAACACTTGATGCTCCTTCTTTTCTACCTCCGCAGCCTTTAGCATTGCGAAGAGCTCAGGAATCGTCTTATCCATCCCTTGCATGTTATAGTTCATCACGAAGCTCTTGTAGCTTGGTGGCAGTGATTGAAGAATTCTGTCAATGACGCTATCATCCGGAAGATTAACTCCCAGTTGAATCAAGTGATTGTTATACCCAGACATTCTGAGTATATGCTCACTGACAAAACTATTCTCCTCCATCTTGCAGCTGTAGAACTTATTGGAGACTTCATATCTCTCAATCCGGGCATTTGCTTGAAATATTAACTTCAACTCCTAGAACATCTCATATGCTCCATGACATTCAAAACGTCGTTGAAGTCCCGGTTCTAAGCCGTAAAGCATGGCACACTGAACTATCGAGTAGTCATCAGCTTTGCTCTGCCAGACGTTCATAACATCTGGTGTTGCTCCTGCAGCAGGTTTGGCACCTAGCGGTGCTTCTAGGACGTAATTCTTCTGTGCAGCAATGAGGATAATCCTCAGGTTACGGACCCAGTCCGTGTAATTGCTACCATCATGTTTCAACTTTGCTTTCTCAAGGAACGCATCAAAATTCAACGGAACAACAGCACGAGCCATCTATCTACAACAAACATAGACATGCAAAATACTATCAGGTACTAAGTTCATGATAAATTTAAGTTCAATTAATCATATTACTTAAGAACTCCCACTTAGATAGATATCCCTCTAATCATCTAAGTGATCACGTGATCCAAATCAACTAAACCATAACCGGTCATCACGTGAAATGGAGTAGTTTTCAATGGTGAACATCACTATGTTGATCATATCTACTATATGATTCATGCTCGACCTTTCGGTCTCAGTGTTCCGAGGCCATATCTGCATATGCTAGGCTCGTCAAGTTTAACCTGAGTATTCTGCATGTGCAAAACTGGCTTGCACCCGTTGTAGATGGACGTAGAGCTTATCACACCCGATCATCACGTGGTGTCTGGGCACGACGAACTTTGGCAACGGTGCATACTCAGGGAGAACACTTTTATCTTGAAATTTAGTGAGAGATCATCTTATAATGCTACCGTCAATCAAAGCAAAATAAGATGCATAAAAGATAAACATCACATGCAATCAATATAAGTGATATGATATGGCCATCATCATTTTGTGCTTGTGATCTCCATCTCTGAAGCACCGTCATGATCACCATCGTCACCGGCGCGACACCTTGATCTCCATCGTAGCATCGTTGTCGTCTCGCCAACTATTGCTTCTACGACTATCGCTACCGCTTAGTGATAAAGTAAAGCAATTACAGGGCGATGGCGTTACATACAATAAAGCGACAACCATATGGCTCCTGCCAGTTGCCGATAACTCGGTTACAAAACAAGATCATCTCATACAATAAAATATAGCATCATGTCTTGGCCATATCACATCACAACATGCCCTGCAAAAACAAGTTAGACGTCCTCTACTTTGTTGTTGCAAGTTTTATGTGGCTGCTACGGGCTGAGAAAGAACCGCTCTTACCTACGCATCAAAACCACAACGATAGGTCGTCAAGTTAGTGCTGTTTTAACCTTCTCAAGGACCGGGCGTAGCCACACTTGATTCAACTAAAGTTGGAGAATCTGACACCCGCCAGCCACCTGTGTGCAAAGCACGTCGGTAGAACCAGTCTCGCGTAAACGTACGCGTAATGTCGGTCCGGGCCGCTTCATCCAACAATATCGCCGAACCAAAGTGTGACATGCTGGTAAGCAGTATGACTTGTATCGCCCACAACTCACTTGTGTTCTACTCGTGCATATTACATCTACGCATAAACCTGGCTCGGATGCCACTGTTGGGGAACATAGTAATTTAAAAAAAATTCCTACGCACACGCAAGATCATGGTGATGCATAGCAACGAGAGGGGAGAGTGTGTCCATGTACCCTTGTAGACCGAAAGCGGAAGCGTTAGCACAACGCGGTTGATGTAGTCGTGCGTCTTCACGATCCGACCGATCAAGTACCGAACGCACGACACCTCCAAGTTCTGCACACGTTCAACTCGATGACGTCCCTCGAACTCTGATCCAGCCGAGCTTTGAGGGAGAGTTCCGTCAGCACGACGGCGTGGTGACAATGATGATGTTCTACCGTCGCAGGGCTTCGCCTAAGCACCGCTACGATATTATCGAGGTGGACTATGGTGGAGAGGGGCGCCGCAGACGGCTAAAAGATCCAAGAGATCAATTGTTGTGTCTATGGGGTGCCCCTCTCCTCCGTATATAAAGGGGGGAGGAGAGGGCTGGCCAAGGGGAGGAGGAGCGCCCAAGGGGGGAGTCCTACTCCCACCGGGAGTAGGACTCCTCCTTTTCCTATTTGGAGAGGGAAAGGGAAGGAAGAGGAAGGAGGGAGGAAGGAAAGGGGGGCCGGCCCCCCTCCCAATTCGGATTGGGCTTGGGGGGCGCCCCCTCCCTTGCTCCTTTCCCCTCCTTTCCACTAAAGCCCATTAAGGCCCATATACCTCCCGGGGGGTTCCGATAACCTCCCGGTGCTCCGGTATTATCCCGATCTCACCCGGAACCATTCCGGTATCCAAAATATAGTCGTCCAATATATCGATCTTTACGTCTCGACCATTTCGAGACTCCTCGTCATGTCCGTGATCACATCCGGGACTCCGAACTACCTTTGGTACATCAAAATACATAAACTCATAATATAACCGTCATCGAACTTTAAGCGTGCGGACCCTACGGGTTCGAGAACTATGTAGACATGACCGATACACGTCTCCGGTCAATAACCAATAGCGTAACCTGGATGCTCATATTGGCTCCTACATATTCTATGAAGATCTTTATCGGTCAAACCGCATAACAACATACGTTGTTCCCTTTGTCATCGGTATGTTACTTGCCCGAGATTCGATCGTCGGTATCTCAATACCTAGTTCAATCTCGTTACCGGCAAGTCTCTTTACTCGCTCCGTAATACATCATCCCGCAACTAACTCATTAGTCACAATGCTTGCAAGGCTTATAGTGATGTGTATTACTGAGTGGGCCCAGAGATACCTCTCCGACAATCGGAGTGACAAATCCTAATCTCGAAATACGCCAACCCAACAAGTACCTTTGGAGACACCTGTAGAGCACCTTTATAATCACCCAGTTACGTTGTGACGTTTGGTAGCACACAAAGTGTTCCTCCGGTAAACGGGAGTTGCATAATCTCATAGTCATAGGAACATGTATAAGTCATGAAGAAAGCAATAGCAACATACTAAACGATCAAGTGCTAAGCTAACGGAATGGGTCAAGTCAATCACATCATTCTCCTAATGATGTGATCCCGTTAATCAAATGACAACTTTTTGTCTATGGCTAGGAAACATAACCATCTTTGATCAACGAGCTAGTCAAGTAGAGGCATACTAGTGACACTCTGTTTGTTTATGTATTCACACATGTATCATGTTTCCGGTTAATACAATTCTAGCATGAATAATAAACATTTATCATGATATAAGGAAATAAATAATAACTTTATTATTGCCTCTAGGGCATATTTCCTTCATCCACCACCCCGATAGGGCAGCTCCGCCTCCCTGTCACTTTCGGAAAGCGCGACAACTACCGCACCGAGCTCATCGACTTTGATGTTGCTCACATCCGTCTGCCGTACAATGCCATCCTCGGGTATCCGGCCCTGGCCAAGTTCATGGCAGTGACCCACCATGGCTACAATGTCCTAAAGATGCCAGGAAGCGGCGGGATCATCACAGTCCCCTGCGAAGAAAGAGATGCGGTGTGCTCCCTTGAGCGCGCCTTCCAAGCCGCGGCAATCGAAGACTCCGACAACAATGGTGTACAATACCCTCCTGAGGCCATCCCCAAGAAGAAGAAGAAGCAACTACTCCATGCAGGGCCTCAGGGGAGCGGTGCCTCTAGTGGTGCCACATCAGGATCGGCGCCCACGCCTGGGGCGCCTCCCTCCCTAGCATAGGAACGCGCCTGGTGCCCTCCTCGGGCAAGGCTCGGGGGTTCTCTTCTGGAGGGCCTCAGACCTAGCCAACATCACGAGGGAGGCGCTCGGGCACCACGTGGAGGCGTGCTTTGCAGCACGTCTCCCTCAGGAGGACACCGGGCGAGGAGCGCCCGGCGCTCAGGAGTTCATCGCCAAGACCACTCAGGAGCTACAGGATGCAAGAGCCATGCGTGGCGACCGCCGCCCACCTGGCGCAGCTCCCCATCCAGGCGAGGATGGCGGGCTGCGCGTCTGCGTCGACATCCCAGGGCTCAATAGGGCCGCCTCTCAGGAGCGCTTTTGGCCTTCGCGCGTGGGACGCTGCGAGGGCCCACCTCACAGCTATGTTCGCATGCCATTCGGCCTGCCGAGCATGGCAGCTGCCTTCCAGTGCAACCTGCAGAGCATCCTGGCGGCTCAGGAGGCCAGGCATCGCGCAGTCCTGGCGGAGATGGAGACGGTCCTCGAGGAACCGCCTGGACCCCCAGAGCCTCCCGAGGCTCAGGGCCCCGGTGGCTCGTGAGGAGCAACCCCTTCGCCACGCATCCTCAGCTACCCCAGCATCCCTTCGACAACGGAACCAGGTGACATTTTCCAAGTTTATTCAACTGGGAGCGCCCCCTGGGCTGCATCATTCCCAGACCGCGTGGGTCTGTCCCTGCGGCACATATCCTTTTACGTCTTTAGCTTACTCTACTGGGGGCGCCCCTCGGGCTGCATCATCCCCAGGCCGCTCGGGTCCGACCCAGTGGCATGTATCGCTCTTGCATTTACCTAAGCTAGTTCGCTTTCCATGCATAATCTATCTGTGGTTATCACCTACTTGATTGTCACCCACCACGGGAGCCGTGCGCCGATCGTCTTTCTTCAGGATCCTTCGCATAAGAAGGCTAGGCACGGCGTCTGTGCTCGGGTCCGTCCCTGCAGCGTCGATAAATCCAACGGCTGAGCTCTGTCTGGCGGGCCGGTCCCGTTCACATCACCTCCTGGGGTCGTTGGTGCTTGGCCTTCTCATGCGATAACCTCAGGAGATTCATTCGGCGCAGGATTGCCTAACCATCTCGCAGGACCGCCGCAGCTAACAAGAACCAAGACCAGGCGCAACCCGCCTTGAGGTAGGGCCTCGTGAGTCCCGTGCTGGCTCACGAGTGCCCAGACACACCTCGTCTAGCCCTGCCGGGCAAGCCACGTGTCAGGGCGGGGTTGTACACACCCGGGGGCTCCACTCAGAGGGAGCCCTCACCCACGCACCAGTGGAAGCACCATGCTCCGCGTTGGCAGTCGACACGGCCGAGGAGCGGTTGTGCCCGTGCAAGTGCAGAAGCGCTATGCTCTGCGCTGGTGATAAACAACTGAGGGCGGCCCCATGGCCGTATCAACCTCAGGGAGCCCTTGAGCTCAGTGTCTGGCCTCATCGCAACACCTCCCCCCGGGAGAGTCGCGCGAGGGGGCTGCGCTCGGGTCACGCCCAAGCATACGCCACCCTGCCAGGTCCCCCGGACCTGGTCGTCGCATGCCCTCCCGAGCCGAGTCTCGGCGAGGAAAAAGGTATGAAGGTCGTTTGAGCGTCAAGGGGGACTCCTGAGCATCGCGACTCAGGAGCCTAACTGGCCACGTAGCTCCTCACCCCTTGGTCTCGTCCTGGTGATCCGGACGACCCAACGGCGGTTGAGGTATGCGCGGGGTCGGGCCTTGCCGACATAGAACACTAGACCTATTCCTGCATCTCCTTTCCGTAAGCTGTTTGCGCGTCAAGGGGGACTCCTGAGCATCGCGACTCAGGAGCCTAACTGGCCAATTAGCCCCTCACCCCTTGGTCTCGTCCTGGTGATCCGGACGACCCAATGGCGGCTGAGGTATGCACGGGGTCGGGCCCTGCCAACGTAGAACGTAAAGCAAATGGGAAGGAAATCGCAAAATCTCAAGCAAATATTACAAGACATATCGTTCTCCCAATACCAAACGCAAGTTTAAACGCCTCCATGAGGCATGGTGCATATTGCAGAAGCTAAACAGGAAAGGGGCCCCCCAGCAGGTCATCTCGTCATCCCCGGACGCCGCCGTCGCCCACAAGGGATGCTTCTTCCACAACGGTGTTGCCCTCACCTACACCGCCCGCTGGAGTTGCAGGATCAGCAGCACCACCAGTTGAGGGCGCGGGACGAAGGCGCGGAACCTCTTCAGCAGGGCCTCCACCTGACCCTTCACGGCCTCGGCAGCAGCTTCGCAGTGCTCGGCATCCACAGGCTCAAGTAGCTCGTCAAGGTGGGCGGTGGGATCACGAAAATGGAGGTGGCTGAAGACGCGCGTCAACGCGGCTGAGGAAAGAATGCGGGCTTCTTCCTCTGCATGGGCCGATGCCGCTCACGACTTCCTCAAGCGCCGCGACCAGATAAGGAAGCAGCTGGGTGGGGCCCTCGTCGTCGGTAGCCAGCGGCTCCTCCAAGCCCTTCTCATAGAGTGACCGCAGCGCCTTGCGGGACCTTTCCTCGAGGAGCTTGAAGGTCGTGTGGTCCTCAGCCAGGACCTGCACCTTGGCTTCCAGCTCGTACTTCTCTGCCTCCACCTTCTGCTCCGGCTTCTCCAGCCGGCTGCGCTCTGTGGCCTGCGCCTTCGCCAACTGCTCCAGCTCGACGTCGCGACCTCTGACAGCGTCCTCTCGGGCCTTCATCTTCTCCTCATCCGCCTTGCGGTCTTGAGCCTCGGCCGCACGCTCGCTGTGCATGGTCTCCAGCTCGGCCTCCAGCGTCTGACAACGATCCTGGGCGGCCCCGACGTCCTTCAGCGCCACCTCGTGAGCGACCGCGGCCTGGGCGGCGGCCTGCCTGTCCTTCTCGGAGGTTGCTGTTGCCTGGCTCAGCGTCGCCCGAATGGACACGTCTGAGTGAAGCCAGCCAAAGACTAGCTCCAGGTGCGCGGCTCGTACCAGGCGGGCGGCGAAGCAGCCTTGACCTTTCGGGGCGCCATTGGTCGCTGGCTCGGAAGGGAATTGAAGCAGATCTGGAGATTTCGGAAGCAAGGAGCGAGAAAGGGGATCTGGAGCAAGACGAAGGAAAGCAATGAAGGCAAGCGTTGCCCGCGCCAGTCTTTTGTCAGACGGGCAGTTGCCGAGGCAGCGTGGGGAAGCGGAGACACCCACTTCCAATCAATCGCCACGCGTCAACCAAGGCCGCAGGCTATTGGGGCCCGGCGCTCCGCACTTGCCCCTTGGCTTCGCCTCGAAGCCAAGTCCGAGCGCGCCTTGGGCCCGGGGGCTACTGTCGGCGTCCTGGGAACTGGGGTCCCCAGACTTGCCTGCCTGCGGCCCACGGCGTGGCTCCACTAGCGGCCCTGTACGGCCCATCTTCACCAGCAAACACTCAAGACCCTTGCAAGGCGGACGACGCAAGACCTCATCGGAGGCGGCCTCACCAGGCTGGCTCGCGAGGGGCGGAGAGATCAAGGCAAGGGGTACCTCGCGAGGTTCCTGTGACGTAAGCCATGACGACCGGGGCCAGGCGGGTGCCAGCGCGCACAGTGACCTCGTTTCCTCTTTGGTGCTAAAGAGGCAAGCGCAGGTGAGGAGTCCCGAGGCATCAGGCAAAGGTTGCCATATCGGTGCAACGAGACCAAGACCAGCAGGACGGCAGGACGGAGGTCACCGTGGAGCACAAGACGGCGTCACCACCAGAGCCTTTGGCAGGCGAAGACCACCTTTAGTCAGGATAACTTGTACTAGTAGTCTCCCTTCGAATTTGGCCGTTGTGGGATCCCTTCCCGCCTAACATTTGGGGAGAGGACTGGGGCCTATATAAATAGGACTAGCCACCATAGTAGGGGGGAATGGGATCCGGGGCCATTCGGATCGATCCACACACACACACACAAGCTCACCAAGCACAAGAGCACCTCTCCTCACGAGGCTGTTCTTCCCCTTGTAACTGTCCATCCTCAGCCCAAGAGGCAATCCACCACACCACACTGGACTAGGGTATTACACCACATCTAAGGCCCGAACCAGTATAGACTCTTGTGTCTCTCGTTCTTTGGGTTCGTCGAGCTAGGCCCTGCGATCGTTGCGAGAGCAGACCTAGGGAGAGAGAGATCTCGTGCGCACCCCAGTGTTCGAACCTCAGGGGTTTGCCGGAACCCAAAATCCGACACTTCACCATTAAGCTCAATTCTTCATTGAAGTTTTGTTTCTCACTTGATGATGTGGGAGCATCACATGAGGTTTTGTAAGCACCACTTGACTTGTTGTGAAGCGCTTCCTTATCCTTGAGTGACATCTCATGAGCAACAATTCTTCCAATGACTTCCGTAGGCTTGAGATCTTTGTAATTGGGCATCATTTGGATCAATGTGCACACGGTATCATATTTTCCATCCAAGGCTCTTAGGATCTTCTTGATGATGAATCTATCGGTCATCTCTTCACTTCCTAAGCCGGCAATCTCATTTGTGATGAGAGCAAGCCTAGAGTACATTTCAGCGACACCTTCACCATCCTTCATTTTGAACTTGTCAAGTTGACTTTGAAGCACATCCAATTTGGATTCCTTGACGGAGTCGGTACCTTCGTGCATATCAATCAAAGTATCCCAAATTTCCTTTGCATTCTCAAGACGGCTGATTTTGTTGAATTCTTCGGGGCACAATCCGTTGAAGAGAATATCACAAGCTTGAGCATTGTATTGCAGCATCTTCAACTCTTCCGCGGTAGCTTCACGGTTCGGTTCTCTCCCATCAAAGAATTCACCTTGCAAGCCAATACACACAATAGCCCAAACGGCGGGGTTATGTCCAAGAATATGCATTTTCATCTTATGCTTCCAACTAGCAAAATTAGTACCATCAAAGTAAGGACCTCTACGGTGGTAATTTCCCTCGCCAAACGCCATACTCTCCTAGGTTGTGAAACCAAGGCTATGATCACCAAAAGCTATGGAAATCAATGCAAATGGAGACCAAAGCTCTGATACCACTTGTAGGATCGAAAGTATGTCTAGAGGGGGGGTGATTAGACTACTTAACCAAATAAAAATCTAGCCTTTTCCCAATTTTAAGTCTTGGCAGATTTTAGCAACTTAGCACAAGTCAAGCAATCAACCTACACATGCAAGTCTAAGAGTATAGCAGCGGAATGTAAAACATTGCATATGAAGGTAAAGGGAGGAGTTTGGAGGGAGCAAACGCAATGTAGACACGGAGATTTTTTCCCGTGGTTCCGATAGGTGGTGCTATCGTACATCCACGTTGATGAATACTTCAACCCACGAAGGGTAACGGTTGCGCGAGTCCACGGAGGGCTCCACCCACGAAGGGTCCATGAAGAAGCAACCTTGTCTATCCCACCATGGCCGTCACCCACGAAGGACTTGCCTCACTAGGGTAGATCTTCATGAAGTAGGCGATATCCTTGCCCGTACAAACTCCTTGGTTCAACTCCACAATATTGACGGAGGCTCCCAAGTGACACCTAACCAATCTAGGAGACACCACTCTCCAAAAGGTAATAGATGGTGTGTTGATGATGAACTGCTTGCTCTTGTGCTTCAAATGATAGTCTCCCCAACACTCAACTCTCTCTCTCACATATTTGGATTTGGTGGAAAGATGATTTGAGTGGAAAGCAACTTGGGGAAGGCTAGAGATCAAGATTCATATGGTTGGAATGGAATATCTTGGTCTCAACACATGAGTAGGTGGTTCTCTCTCAGAAAATGTATGCTGGAAGTGTAGGCATGTTCTGATGGCTCTCCTCACGAGTGAAGAGTGGGTGGAGGGGTATATGTAGCCTCCACACAAAATCTAACCGTTACACACAATTCACCAAACTCTGTGGGACCGAATCAGAAAACTCGGTCGGACCTATTCAGTTCAAAATGTGAACGTTAGGCTTTTCGGTGGGACCGACATGTCAACTCGATGGGACCGATTTCATTAGGGTTAGGGCATAACGTAATCTCGGTGAGACCGATTACACAAACTCGGTGAGACCGACTTTGGTAATAAGCTAACCAGAGAGTTGGTCAGGCGAACTCGGTGGGACCGATTCGCTCATTTCGGTGAGACCGAAATGTTACAAAAGGGAAATAGAGAGTTTGCATTGCGAACTCGATGGGACCGATCGCTCATCTCGGTTGGACCAAAACGTTACGAAGGGAAACAGAGAGTTCGCAATCCCATCTCGGTGAGACCGAAATCCCTATCGGTGAGACCGAAGTGACTAGGGTTTGTGGCAGTGGCTATGTCAAGAGAACTCGGTGGCGCCGGATAGAATATTTCGCTGGGGACGAGTTTGACTTTTTGGTTTGGGACATATGTGGATACGAGAAAGTGGTTGAGGGTTTTGGAGCATATCACTAAGCATTTTGAGCAAGAAAGCCATTAAGCAACACCTCATCCCCTTTTAATAGTATTTGCTTTTCCTATGGACTCAATGTGATCTTGGATCACCAAAAGTAAAATGTAGAGTCTTGAGCTTGAGCCAATATGTGTCCTTAGCATTTTGAGGGGTCCACATTCCTAATCCATGACATGCCAATCATTGAGCTTTCCTGAAATATTTATCTTGAAATAGCATTAGCTCAATGAGCTATATGTTGTTAATAATTACCAAAACCACCCAGGGATAGTTGCACTTTCAAATAGATTTTTGCAATAAGTATGTGAGTTCTTTATGACTAATGTTGAGTCCATGGATTATACACACTCTCACCTTTCCTCCATTGTTAGCCTCTCTTGTACCGCACAACTTTCGTCGGTACCATAAACCCACCACATATCCTTCCTCAAAACAGCCAGCATACCTACCTATTATGGCATTTCCATAGCCATTCCGAGATATATTGCCATGCAACTTTCCATCGTTCCGTTTATTATGACACACATCATCATTGTCATATTGCTTTGCATGATCATGTAGTTGACATTGTATTTGTGGCAAAGCCACCGTTCATCATTTTTTATACATGTCGCTCTTGATTCATTGCACATCCCGGTACACCGCCAGAGGCATACACATAGAGTCATATTTTGTTCTAAGTATCGGGTTGTAATTCTTGAGTTGTAAATAAATAAAAGTGTGATGATCTTCATTATTAGAGCATTGTCCCATGTGAGGAAAGGATGATGGAGACTATGATTCCCCCACAAGTCGGGATGAGACTACAGACGAAAAAAATAAAAAATAGGCCAAAAAAATGAGAGAAGGTCCAAATAAAAAATGAGAGAAAAGAGAGAAGGGACAATGTTACTATCCTTTTTACCACACTTGTGCTTCAAAGTAGCACCATGATCTTCATGATAGATAGTCTCCTATGATATCACTTTCATATACTAGTGGGAATTTTTCATTATAGAACTTGGCTTGTATATTCCAATGATGGGCTTCCTCAAAATGCCCTAGGTCTTCTTGAGCAAGCGAGTTGGATGCACACCCACTTAGTTTTCTTTTTGAGCTTTCAAACTTATAGCTCTAGTGCATCCGTTGCATGGCAATCCCTACTCACTCACATTGATATCTATTAATGGGCATCTCCATAGCCCGTTGATATGCCTAGTTGATGTGAGACTATCTCCTTCTTTTTGTCTTCTCCACAACCATCGTCTATTCCACCTATAGTGCTATGTCCATGGCTCACGCTCATGTATTGCGCGAAAGTTGAAAAAGTTTGAGAACATCAAAAGTATGAAACAATTGCTTGGCTTGTCATCGGGGTTGTGCATGATTTAAATATTTTGTGTGATGAAGATGGAGTATAGCCAGACTATATGATTTTGTAGGGATAAGCTTTCTTTGGCCATGTTATTTTGAGAAGACATGATTATTTTGTTAGTATGCTTGAAGTATTATTGCTTTTATGTCAATATTAAACTTTTGTTTTGAATCTTGCGGATCTAAACATTCATGCCACAATAAAGAGAATTACATGGATAAATATGATAGGTAGCATTCCACATCAAAAATTCTGTTTTTATCATTTACCTACTCGAGGACGCGCGGGAATTAAGCTTGGGGATGCTTGATACGTCTCCAACATATTTATAATTTCTGATTGTTCCATGCTATTATATTATCTGTTTTGGATGTTTTATATGCATTAATATGCTATTTTATATGATTTTTGGGACTAAACTATTAACCTAGAGCCCAGTGCCAGTTTCTGTTTTTTCCTTGTTTTAGAGTTTCGCAGAAAAGGAATACCAAACAGAGTCCATACGGAATAAAACTTTCGTCATGCTTTTTCTTGGACCAGAAGACACCCAGGAGACTTGGAGTACAAGTCAGGGAAGCTTCGAGGCGACCACAAGGGTGGAGGGCGCGCCCCCAAACCTTGTGGGCCCTCGAGGGTCTCCTGGCCTAATTCTTCCTCCTATATATACTCTTATACCCCAAAAACATCCAGGGAGCCACGAAACCACTTTTCCACCGCCGCAACCTTCTGTACCCGTGAGATCCCATCTTGGGGCCATTTCTAGCATCCTGCTGGAGGGGGAATCGATCACAGAGGGCTTCTACATCAACACCATTGCCTCTCCGATGAAGCGTAAGTAGTTTACTTCAGACCTACGGGTCCATAGCTAGTAGCTAGATGGCTTCTTCTCTCTCTTTGATTCTCAATACAAAGTTCTCCTCGATGTTCGTGGAGATCTATTCGATGTAATACTCTTTTGCGGTGTGTTTGCCGATATCCGATGAATTGTGGATTTATGATAAGTTTATCTATGAATATTATTTGAATCCCCTCTGAATTCTTATATGCATGATTTGATATCTTTGCAAGTCTCTTCGAACTATCGATTTAGTTTGGCCAACTAGATTGGTTTTTCTTGCAATGGGAGAAGTGCTTAGCTTTGGGTTCGATCTTGCGGTGTCCTTTCCCAGTGACAGCAGGGGCAATAAGACACGTATTGTATTGTTGCCATCGAGGATAAAAAGATGGAGTTTTCATCATATTGCTTGAGTTAATTCCGATACTCTGTTCTTATGAACTTAATACTATAGATGCAGGCAGGAGTCATTCGATGTGTGGAGTAATAGTAGTAGATGCAGAATCGTTTCGGTCTACTTGACACAGACGTGATGCTTATATTCATGATCATTGCCTTAGATATCGTCATAACTTTGCGCTTTTCTATCAATTGCTCGACAGTAATTTGTTCACCCACCGTAATAATTCCTATCTTGAGAGAAGCCTCTAGTGAAACCTATGGCCCCCGGGTCTATTTTACATCATATTAGTTTCCTGTCAACTTGCCAATTTCTGTCGCCGTTCCTTTATTTTGCAATCTTTACTTTTCGTTCCATAAACCAAAAATACCAAAAATATTACTTTACCGTTTATCCATCTCTATCAGATCTCACTTTGCGAATAACCATGAAGGGATTGATAACCCCTTTATCGCGTTGGTTGCAAGTTGGTGTTTGTTTGTGCAGGTATTTGGTGGCTTGCTGCATAGTCTCCTACTGGATTGATACCTTGGTTCTCAAAACTGAGGGAAATACTTACGCTCCTTCGCTGCATCACCCTTTCCTCTTCAAGGGAAAAACCAACGCAAGCTCAAGAGCTAGCAGCGTGGTATGAGAGGAGGTCCCTAAGCCGATGATCCCAATTCCCTTTGTTAGAGGGAACCGGACGATCCAAATTCCAAGTTCCTGCTATTATGTGACGTGTTCCCACTAAATGAGCCAGGTGAGAAACAATTACTTGTTATTTTTCTAATTACTTTTACAAAAATGACCCACCAACATTTACGGTGACACTAAGACTCATCGCAAAAATGGACATGCCTAATGACGGCCGAATACATCGTCAAAAATCAGTCCAGAACGTCGCCAAAGTTGCCGAGAGCACTACCGGGGGGTGGGGGACCTCGTGACGTGGACCGTCACATAAAATGATCTTTCGTGACGTTTCATGTTTTGTCACCAATGTTTTTGTCACTTAATAGAGCCGATTTTGTAGTGAATCGCTTTGATTTTCTTCTTCTTTTGTAGCCTACATGTAGATATGGTCTTGTATGACTTTGCTATTTAATGACATATTTTTTTATGTGTGTGGGTTCATGTTGGCTATATGGATCCTACTTCGACGGAATGTGTACCCATTGTGTTTGTATTCTCTTGACACTTTACTTTGAGTCAACAAAATCCACCATTTACAAGAAAAATGTCCTAAAAATTTCAGTTTTAACTGGACACCCAATTGGAAATCCTCGGTTAATCGTTTAGTTGATCTTGAAAATTTCAGTCCAAACTCTGGTTTTCATATTGCACTAACTGAGCTTAGAACATCGAAATTCACTAAACGCAATTTCGGTTTCCATATATTGGACTAAGAGCATCTATAACTGGACTCATATCCGTCCCAAACGACCGGGCAGGTTGCCCGGTCATTGTCCGGACGAAAAATTACCATCCAACCGGATGACCCACATCCATCCCAAATGTCTGGACTGACCGACACTCACCATATCCAGCCCATATGTGGGGGAGGATATGGGGATGCCCGGACGTGTCCGCCATATCGGATTCGGCCCACTCTCTGCCCGTCATGTCGGATCCGGTCCACTCTCGCCCATCAAGACCCCACATAAATTGAACCCTAGCCACACTCCACTCCACTCCAGCCCCCTCCGCCCACGAGCTCTTGTCCGGTCATCTCCCGCCTTCTCTAGCATGATGGGCAGTGGATCCGAGTCCTACACCTCCCGATTGGTTGACCCGAAGCTCGTCCCGCGCGACCCCGAGGAGGAGTTGGCCGTTCGCCTTGCGCTCCGCCGCTCTTGGGAGGAGTCCGCTCGACGGCAGCACTCGGGCTCCATCCGGCAGGAATCCACTGCGGCTGCTCAAATGAAGCATGAATCCGGCCCCATTGTAGGTTTGACTACCTCGCTGGAGGCGGTGCGGCCCGTCAGGCGTCCCAACGCCGTGGCGGACGCACAACCCCTCCATTGGCGTGTGGAATCGGGCTACCACAAGTCGGACCCAAGTATTGCGCGACGTGCCGCCGTGTAAGGCAGTGCGCGCGGCAGCCCTTACATCAGACATCGGCGAGACGGATTCGCACTCTCCCATGCCGCATATGGTGCCCGGCAACACCTATTGCCGCAACCAAGTCGTGGTGGATGTGGCCGACTTTAACCACTACAGATCCGTCATCGACCTCACATCCACCGGCAACGTGCAGGGCACAGACTCCGACGAGGAAGAGTAAGGAATGGGAGACGGCGGCGCCTTGAGTCCCGTGAGTTGGTGCATGTCCCATGTCCCACTCTACCTTGTTGACGACCGGACCAACATTTGGGTCGGCGCAGCCAACCGCCGAACATGGGCACGACGGAGCCGGACAGGCTCCGCTTTAGATTAGGCTTCACACGCATGTAATTGTATGGATTTGAGAATTCATAATTGAATTATCCAATTGGAAAAATGATTTTTAATGTGTTGTTCGGTCGCTCTCCGCATCCGTGGATGTTTGGGAGGTGAAATTTGGAAGTTGTGGCTGTAGATGCTCTAACCGTGTTCGGACTCACCGAAATTCACCAATCGAGATCTCGGTTTGTACAGAACGCCCGCTGCTGTGGTGGCCTTGCTACTTTTCCAAACCGGTGCTTGGCGGGAAATCTCCTCAAATCTCCCTCCAATTCCTCAACTCCGTCCCCCACCCCCAACCCACCGCCCCGCACCACCAATTCCGTCACCAGCGATGTACTCTTCGCTCCACGCCGCCGACTCCGACTCCGACGATTCCCTCCTCTCCGACGTATCCGCCTCCCCGACTCGCCGGTGCTCACCAGCACCTCGCCCGGCACCGCCCAAGCACCGTCCCACGCCAGATCCCACATCCAAACCCAAACGCAAGCCCAAACCCAAGCCCAAGCCCGTACCCAGCTCTACCTCCGCCCCCGCCTCCGCCTCCGCCTCCGCCTCCGCGCCTCCGATCCGCGCCGCCGCCCTCTCCGACCCGCACGGCCTCGCGGCGCGCATCGCCCCGGGGTCAGCGCTCACCGCCAGCGCCAGCACAGTCTCCTTCTCCTCCTTCCGCCGCCTCGTCCAGTCTCGCAACCTCTCATTCGAACCAGCCGCCGCATTCTCGAACCCCGCCCCCGCGCCCGAGCTCGAGCCTGAGCCTGAGTCCGAGCCCGCGGAGATACCAAGCGCCGAGCCGTCCCCGCCCCCGGCAGCCACCCACCCGCCGCCGCAGCTCAGGCCCAAGCGGGTGCACCCCAACTCGGTGTCGGAGGCCCCTGCCGCCGCGGCCGAACAGCCGAAGCGGCCGAGAGGGGACCCCGGCAACTTCGTTCGGCTCAACATCAATGGGTACGGCCGGAAGAAGTCGTTCAAGTCGCAGGCCAGGCGCCCGACGAAATACCGCTCCTGGAAGCGGCAGCAGCCCGGCGGTGGAAAGCCCCGGGCAGGTGCCGATGAGGAAGGGGATTTCGTAGCGGAGGCGCTCCTCGAGCGGGAGAAGAATTCGGCGGCAGGTGATGACGGTGTTCTCAAGGTTGTTGAGGTAGCCAGAGAGGACCCGTCCGAGCAGAATCTCGAGGGTTTGCTCAGGAAGGTGTTTGGTTATGATTCGTTCCGCGAGGGTCAGCTTGAGGCCATCCAGAATGTAGTTGCAGGGGAGTCGACGGTGCTTGTGCTGCCCACCGGCGCGGGCAAGTCACTGTGCTATCAGGTTTGCAGCCGAATTTGAGTTATTGGTTTGTTATAGGCCAGTTCTGACATGGTGTTGATGCTAACTCTCAGTTGCCCGCTATGATTTTGCCTGGATTGACGCTGGTGGTGAGCCCATTGCTGTCCTTGATGGTTGATCAATTGAGGAAGCTCCCTGCATTTCTCCCAGGAGGCCTTCTTGCGAGTAGTCAGGTAAATGCAAAATTTTATATGCTTGCTGCTAGTCCTACTCATTATTGTTTTTTAATATAAGTGTTATACTGTTTTATTCGTTCAGACGAGTGATGAGTTTCATGGAACATTACGGCTGTTGCGTGCAGGGGAAATAAAGGTACAGCTTTCTTAAGCGTCATTTCTGAACAGACCACTCTTGCATCAACAACTATCTGCTTTGATTTTGCCTTATCTAGTGAATCATCCCTGCATACCTTGCAAATTCTATTTCAACACAATATATTTTGTTGATGTAGTAACAAGAATATGGATATGAGAAACAACAATTTGTCTTAAATTCGAAATATGAACCCAATTGTCCTCACATGTTTCGCAGTAGTGACGTTAACCTATATTTTGCTTCATTATTCTGAGATGGCTTCCATTGTTTATCAGGTTCTTTTTGTTTCCCCTGAGAGATTCTTGAATGAAGAATTTCTGCAGATACTCGGGGACACACTCCCAATATCTCTTGTGGTCATTGATGAAGCCCATTGCATTTCTGAATGGTGAGTTTATATTTCATCTTAGTTCAGCTGAGAACACTAGATACTTGTTTACAGTACCGAGAAAGGCTTCTGCCCCGCTTTATATATAAAGCAACGATCACCAACAGCCCGATACAAACGCACGCCACCACAACAAACGCACACACCCAAGGCAGGATACACAGCCGCCGAGAGCAGCAACACCACCCCTATCTACTTGTTTACAGTTGGCACTGCGATCTATCTTCATAGTTGATTTCCTGGATACAAAAATAACAAGCTGAAAGTGGTGATCTAGGATGGTACTGGTTTTAAATTGGTCAAATAAGTGGCCAGTCACAGTTACCAGCTATGCGAATACAACTGAGCAAGATAACAACAAATCTATTTTAGACACATATCATTGACTAGGTAAGAAATACTCAACTAAATTTGAATCACATAATCAGATGGGGGGGGGGACCGATGCACCGATAAGAAAGCTATCATCTATCGTGGACTTCATAGATATGATTAATGTTGCTATCTTAATATTAATGCTTCCTTTAGCTTTCACATAAGCAAATGCTAAATTGCTAACAACCATTTACTGTCGATTTTAAATTAGCTCTGCCATTAGACTGCATGGTGATATTTGTTCTGCTCTACCACTCTCTTTATCCATGCTTGCGTTTACTTTTTGTGATACATTCAGTTAGTTTCATTGCTTTGTTTTCGTACTCTATTATGTACTTGCTGTTCATTTGTAGTGTTAGTGTATCTAAGTTCATGATCTAATCTTTCATTTTTCCCAAATGGACAGGTCTCATAATTTTAGACCTTCATATCTAAGGCTTCGAGCATCACTACTTCGGAGAAAGCTTAATATTCAATGTATTCTTGCAATGACTGCAACTGCAACAACTCAAACCTTGCAGGAGATAGTTAATGCCTTAGAAATTCCATCTGGTAATCTTATCCAGACATCTCAAATTAGGGAAAATCTAAAGCTGTCTATCAGCATGAGTGATAACAGGTAGTTTACTCATCCTCGTTACCAGAGTCTATTTAATATGGTATATATTTGAAATAAGGCAAATGAGATATCACGCATTATATTGTGTTACAGGCTGAAGGATTTAATGTTGCTATTAAAGTCTCCCCCTTTTGTCAATATGAGAAGTATTATCGTCTATTGCAAATTTCAGGTTAAACTTTCTCAACCTAAAGATGGTTAACACACCTGTCCAGCTGTTATTTGATACAATTCAATACTGCATATATAACCTTTTTCGTGTTATCTTGAACAGACAGAAACGGATTATGTTTGTAAGCACTTGTGTGATAACAACATTAATGCCAAGGTTGGCATTCCATCTTTAGCTTGTTATGAGTTAGCCGCGCATACTTTTTATTTATGACATTTTCTATTTTTATAGAGCTACCATAGTGGACTTTTGATGAAAAAGAGGAGCCGGGTACAGGAGCTGTTCTGCTCTAACAAAATAAGAGTGGTATATGCTTGCTTACGTAGTTCCTTGGTATTTCTATTTTATAAGTTGTATTATGTAGGCCAGGTGTCTAACTTTGTTTTTCCCGCCTTGAGGAAGGTTGTTGCAACTGTGGCGTTTGGCATGGGTCTTGATAAGAGTGATGTCGAAGGGGTATGAATATATCCACATAATTATTTTCAATTACATCTGAAAACAAGAAATATTTCAGTGTTCTTTCAAATGCGCAGCTCATAACTAAAGTAAAATAATAATTTGCTGCTAACTTGGACTGACACAAGCATTCTTTCCTTAGGTGATCCACTATAGGTTGCCAGAAAGCCTTGAAGAGTACATACAGGTAAGAACTTCATGATGTGATATACACTTCTCCATTCTACTCTCTTCTAGAATGTATGGACATGCTCTTTCAGGAAACTGGACGTGCTGGAAGGGATGGACGGTTATCACACTGTCACCTTCTTTTTGATTCAACAACATTCTATAAGATTCGCAGTCTTTCACACAGGTGAATTAATTTTCTATGTTATTTGTTCTCTCATCTGTATATTTCCTGTGAAATGACTCTAAGAAACCCCTTTCGGCAGCGATGGCATTGATGAATATGCAATGAGCAAATTTCTTAACCAGATATTCTCCTCCGGCAACACGATGGGGTGCATCTGTTCCTTCCCTAAAGAGTCTACTTCACGCAAGTTTGATATAAAAGAAGAGGTTTGTGCCTGTCCCATCAGCCCATGTAGTTTGTTTTCTCATTCACACATTTACCAGTGCTTAGAAAGTCCCCTCACAACCTTACACTATATCGAGTTAATTTGATACATTTCTGCACTTGACAGACATACCATGGAGGTTAGTGGTTGTTTGATGTCACATACAAATTTAACTATTTCCATTGTAATAAATTGGATTTGCTACCTTAAATGACGGCTTTATATCTGTATTTTAGAGATGCTATTAGCATTCATATCAAAACATCATAGACAATATTTCTTGGTCTTCTGTCTCAAGAAAATCTCAATGTTTAATCTAGGGACTAGAGCAGTTGTTCCCAAGAACAAACCAGGATCATCATTCTAAACCTTTTCTCTGAAGCAAGTAGTACCTTTGTGATATTTTCATGTCGCCTGGACATTGGCACGGTTTCTAATACACTTGTTTGACCATTACATTTTTGAACTGTACAGTACAATGAACTATGGAAAAAATATAAAAAAAGTAATGATATAAACTACTTTTGAGAACTAACCATGACAAGGGTGCATGGAAGCTTGCTATCCATGTGCCAGAACCATGAGTTGGTTGCGAGATCTTATGGGTTTCACCTCTAGCCTACCCCAACTTGTTTGGGACTAAAGGCTCCGTTGTTGTTGTTGTTGTTGTTGTTATAAACTACTTTTGACAAATCTACTGTTTTTTCCCTGCGAGAATTGTTTTGACCTAAATTTATCTACATAAAAACCAATTGTTGCTAGTTATATGGAGTAAAGTATGTAGAGGTGCCCTTTCCTTCTAACTTTTGAACAATAGTGACAGGATTTATTTGAAATTTTCCTTTTTCCCTAGGAATAACTTCATTTGCTTTGCTTTTAAACTTCCTGTAAGCATTTTGGTTACTTTTTGAATAATCTGAATTGTTGGATGATCCAGCTAATCTTCAGATGAGATGATTCTCCTTACAATTTCTCACTGCAGGTGCTTTTAACAGTCCTCACACAGCTGGAAATTGGCGAGGAGCAATATCTCCATTTACTTCCTCAGTTCAGTGTTACCTGCACACTGTATTTTCACAAGGTATATTCTTATCCAGTGATCTGAGGTTCGCACCATTTGAACCAAATTTTTTCTTAGTGTGCTCAGCTGAGGACCATGGTATGTGTCCAGTAATCAATGGTTAATCCACAGTTGTTCGACAACATTGTGACCTTCGCACATGATTACCATGCACATCCCATGTTCATTGTTCTTTTCATAAGATATTATACTTTTCTCCTTTTCTTTTAACTCTCTTGATTCACTGAATTGTATTGCTGCAGACATCACCGCAACTGCTTGCTGACAAGGATATACTACTTAGATCAATTCTAAATAAGTAAACGTTCCCTCTACTTCTGTTTTGAAGTGCTCTTCTGAACTTGCTGCATCTCTCTAAGATTCTGATTCTGTATGGAAAAGCAGGTCTGAAATGAAGGATGGCAGTTATGTCTTCGAAGTACCAAGAGTAGCTAATGATATGAGGATCACAATGAATGAAGTGTTTGATCGTTTGCAAAAGCTAAAGGTTTGCCTGAACAAACCGCCATTTTTTCCAGTTAGAGTGGTGTTTTCGAGGTGTCCATGAATTCCATGGTTATCATTTACTCCCTCCGTCCCATAATATAAGATGTTATTACATCCAATATGTGAGTATATTGGATGTAATAACGTCTTATATTATGGGACAGAGTATTTATGTTCAA
Organism: Triticum aestivum; assembly: GCF_018294505.1. Taxonomy (NCBI): domain Eukaryota; kingdom Viridiplantae; phylum Streptophyta; class Magnoliopsida; order Poales; family Poaceae; genus Triticum; species Triticum aestivum. Next base: position 442,672,108 of record NC_057799.1, read on the forward strand.
ATATGTGTCACTAAGCTTATCAAACAGCAAAACTGGAATTGCTTTTGAGCTGATTTCAGAATTTCACACTTGCTTTCGTATTTCTTTTAGTTGAATCACTGGTTATATTTTGTTTGCTGCACATAAGGATTTAATTTCAAATACGTAGTAGGTAACCAGCTGGATGCTTCGATCTTTGTTCCTTTGTTTCCTGTAACTTTTTTCTCGAACACACATCAAAATGCTTGTCGTTGTCATTAAGAAGAGGATGGCCATGAAAATCAAACCAAAACAAAAACCTAAGCAAAATACAATATGACAAAGAAAAGAGAAACCAACTAAGCTAGGTCAGGTTAGGCCAAAACTGAGACAACAGCTGATTCGACCTTTGTAACTTCATTTTCTGTATTAGTTGCATTTTGGTACCTAACTCCCCCCATATTTCAAGAAGATTAACAGCTGGCTGTATTGTACCTAGGTATGGACAGTGTACTTAGTATAGTACCTAGCATCTGTAGCAACCGAGTAGTAACTGGCAGTTGCTACGCCCCCATGATTATGTTGCTACAGAAACCATGTCTGGCCTCAAGATGCGACCCAATAGAAGCAGTAGGACAGATGTACCGTTTATTTTGTTTTGCTTCCTTTTTTGTTATTGGTTTGCTTTTGCTTGGTTTTGTTGGCTGTACGAATGGTGGCATTTCAATGTTTTCTTCTAATGCAAAATGATGTGCGTTTAGGTGCGTATTTGAGAGAAAAAATGTTGCTATAGAAACATATATGTTACTGGTAGGAGCTAGGGCCCTACCGGATCTAGGGCGTAGGTTGTAGGGGAAGGAGGGGGAAGGACGAGGGCTGGTCCGCGGCGGCCGGCGGTGTGGCGCCGTCCTTGCGACGGGAGCAGCGGCGGCGAAGGCAGGAGGCGGCTAGGGTTTAGGTCTCCCGGTTCCCTAAAGGAAGCCGAGCAAATATTGATTGCTTCTTGCTTGATTAGATTGACACATCTCCTCTCCTTATATAGAGAGGTTTACTTGACTCCTAAGCAAACGATCCTAATACGATAAGATAATTGGGCTAAGCCCCTAATTAAGATACTTGGGCCATAACCCACTGGGCTAAGCCCCTATGCCGGTCATAACAGTTACACCCTCTGTTTCTAAATATAAGACGCCCCATTGGTTCAAGTTAAACTGCCAAAACGTCTTATATTTAGGAGCAAGGTAGTAGGTCATTTCAGCCCTGCTATGGATTGCAGTAATGTGCCACCAATAGTCATTGACTGCATTTGCTTTAGTTAATTGCTATACACACACTATTGCTACAGAAAATGGGCACACTTGATATAGCCTAGTTTTTCTGTTATGTATACCATGTTACTTATGATCACACTTCCATGTCCTAGCAAATATTTTCATTATCAGTTGTGCTGTGGCACTTGTTGCTTATCGCTGTTCTACTGTAAGATCTTTGGTCATGTAGTTACAGGCTTATGGCCTGGTATAGCTCGTGGTGACTTGCTAAAATATTGTGCTTTTGGAATGATTCATCGTCTGTTCTCTATTGTCTTTATCCTGTTGCACCACTTCTATGTTATGCTCCTTATGTTATGTAACATTTAATTATGTCTCTCTGTAAATCAGTTTTCAGGAGAACTATCTTATGAATTGAAAGACCCAGCCTACTGTTATATGATCTTAAAAAGGCCAGATGACTTGAACGCTCTTTCAGCAAATCTCACAAAATGGCTTTCTGAAGTAGAAAACTCAAAGGTGGTAAACAGTTTCTTAAGCCCTTCTAAATAAGTATATCTTGTCATACAATATTGTCCTTCAAATTGTAGCTGCAGACCATCAGTATATACATTGTACTATTTGTTAGAGGTAGTAAATTATGTACTCAATAGGCTTTTATCAATGGTAGTTTCGTCTCAGTTATTCATATTAACCGATTGCTGATGCTTGCTGTTTAAACAGATCAGGAAACTAGACGCTATGTTTGCTCTCGCGTACTATGCTGTCAAAGGTTGTAAAAAGACAGATGGCTGTTCTGGTTCTGAGCACACCCCATGCATCCAGAAGAGGATTATAGACTACTTCAGCAAGAAGGAAGGCACACCAGACGATGATTACTGTACTCCCCTCCGCAAGAGCAGGTTTGGGTGCTCTCTTCTCACAAAACTCACCAGAGCATTTGCTTCTTGCGCTGTTCCGTGCTAAGTTTTATCTGACAGAACATTTGATTTTGCTTCCTGCAGCACGTTCTTGCAGTCTGATATAAAGGTAAGAACTAATACCATGATACATTTTTCCACTGAATGGTAATGATGCCACAGGCCCGCCTGACAATTTCTTCACTGCGCTGCCAGGTATTCCTCCAGAGCAATTCGTTTGCCAAATTCACCCCGAGGGCCGTCGCGAGGATTATGCACGGCATCTCCAGCCCGGCTTTTCCAGCTGCTACCTGGGCCAAAAACCACTTCTGGTCTCTCTCTTTCTCCGGACGCGTTTTGTTATATCTAGTATGTATAGCTTCTCTTTCCACCGATTTAGCTCACGTTCTGAAGTTTTTCCAACAGGGGACGCTATATGGAGGTTGATTTTCCAGTGGTCATAGAAGCCGCCAAAGCAGAGCTAGTTAAATTCGTTGGAAAGGGTGAATAATGCTACAAGCAAGCAATCAGAACCGTTGTCTAAGGTCTTGCCAGGCTACAATGTACATACATAAGAGTTAAGTTTGAAACCAGGAACCGGATAGAAATATAACCAGAGAGAAGGTTCGTTCCCACTCCCATGTACACACTCCAATAGTTATTCCGTATGGTCAACGCTGATCGCCGTTGCTTCCATAAATTTGCAGAGGCTCTTGGAAAAAAGAAGTGTTTGCAGCAGAGGGGACAGCGTTCGCGTCGGTGTGAAGTATCTGTGCAAGCAAACCACGCGGGCCTTTCACTCAAGCTGTCTAAGTAAGATAGCGGGTCAGCCAGGATCAAGAGGCTTAAGCAGAGACATTGTTGTGAAGGAGACGTGAGACATTTCCTGATTAAAGAAACAAAGAGAAACCAGTGATATACTAGGTCGATAGATGAGAGGGTTGCTGTGTTATGCTTATATATGCTCCCTACAGTGTCAAAAAAAAACATCATATATTATGTCACGGAGGGAGTACGCCTTAGTAATAATCTGATGTAAAACTAACTTGTAAACCAAATAGCGTCAAATTTGTATCCACCAACAAGTGTTATTAATATATATGGTCACTGGCTTGATGGAATACCAAGTCTATACTACTATATAGTATACCAATCTTGAATTGGACTTATAGCATCAATCGTAACCGTTGGTTTGCTAAATCCGATGGCTGGGAGCAGCAGGATTCGTGGTGAACAGTGACCGCAGTTGTATCCACGGTGTTCTAGAACCATCACCTCGCCCTTTCCAGATAAGAAGGCCCATACATGGTACCTCTTGGGTCATGTTGCAGATTGAGTAAAAATGTGATGAGCCCAAGCAGATTGCGAGTAGAACAGGAATAACAGAAAACAAAGTACAGATTTCGAATTCTTCTATGTCTCATAATTGTGGTCTTGCGTACTGATCTACCTCTGCTATACTTATATTCAGCATTCTTATATCAACAACAAAAAATACCATGAATCCATCAGCATGTATATGAACTTTTTCGTTTTGCCAAAATTACTCCATTAATTTTAAGATGTGCATTGCACGTGCATAAATACTAGTACTTTTAGTACGCTAATACGGGTGGGAGCGTCTGCCTTACTATGATCGCTTTGCCTATGTAGAAATGATTGTGTTTTTAAGGGCAAAATCTCTTCTCCTATACAGGTTATTTACCGTTGTACGCACTGGCGTCGTATGTGGTCTACTCTGCACCGAACGGAGTACCAATCGCTGTTCAAGGCGGTGTGTATGCGGTTGGAGCGTGTGGTCAGGGAGGTTTTTACCCAACATGGGTGACAACATAATCTCCAAATCGGTCCACCTTCTTCGTCGACATAGGCATAGTTTCGGCCCCATATGGCTTTACTGTTGCCACTTTGTCGTTTTTATATTTTTTGTCAGACTGTTCGTTTGATGGCTGTGTGCATCTTATCTATGCAGAGGCCCGGGTGTCGTTCTTTATGTTTTGTATCCGCTGGATGCTACATTTTGAGTTAATAAAAGCACCCTTTATCAAAAAAACTAACTTGTAAACTTGTGATTCTAAGTAATATTACTTCGGTGGTGTTTGGTTCTCTAGTCCTAGGACTTTTTCTAGTCCCTAGGACTTTTTGAAAAAGACTCTCAAGAAGGTGCTTCTAAGGACTTTTAGCAAAAAGTCCTAAAAAAGTCTCACCATGTTTGGTTTGTTAGAGACTTTCTAGTCCCAACACAAAAAAGTCCCTGAAACCAAACACCCGCCGAGTCTTGGTAGCAGTTGCTGGAGTTGACTGGCCAACCAATCAGCAGTTTGGTGGCTTCATTGCATTTGCCGTTGTCAGCTCCGATCTGAGCATTGGTGGTGGGCAGCTTCATTGCATGCTGCCGTCGCATATTCGCATATGTTCCGGGTAGCACGGTGTGGGTCCTGGTAGGGCGCCCCTATCATTCTTGGCGTGAACCGATCCATTCCTTGATCGTGCAGTACAGCTTGAGGCGGTGCGTCCTGCAGCGTTTGTCCGGTAGATCCACTTCTGAATTGATTGCATCCTCCCATCGCTCCACCGGTGGGAGCGCACGGCTTTGGCTGGAACACCGTGTCCTGTGTGCCGAGATACGAACCATGGGGGCCTAGCCATGGTGTTTATCATGTCGCTTGCAGACAGATGCAATCGGTATATACAATCAGACTGCAGATTTGCATCTTCCGACACGGCACGGGAGACAAGGCGTGCACACAGCCATATACCCAACACACCCAAACCGAATGCCCCAAACTGAAATCGTGGCAATGTCACGGTACTGCATCTGGACAGCCGATGGACCAGCGGCCTCCCACCTCAAGCAACACGTAAGCCGGGTTGCTGTTGCACCGGTGAACACGTAGCTGTCTTATAATTACGCGAGCTACCAGATTGATGCCGTACTCGAACCACCTCAACACTTCACGGCCGCGTGGCATATTCGCGCGGCTCAAATCTAGCGACCCGATGCATATTCAGGCACTCGCTATCGATCCCAGCCAGCCGTCCGTAACGGAGGGACCACGTCAGGCGGCCGGGCCCGTGCCGTTCCAACAGGGCAACGAACGAGGAACGACTCTCCCGTGTTACGGAATCCAACCCCCGAAAGCAATATTCTGTGCTCGCGTCGGTCGATCTCTGTGGGCGTAGCCCCGAAGACTAGTAGAGGAGGAGGAGTTGCTCGGGCGGCGAGCATCCACGCACGCACGCAGAATTTACCAAAGCACACAGGAGGAGAACGAGAGAGGGAGAGGGGAAAAGCCGACGGCAGAAGGAACGCGAAGCCATCACCCCCTTCTCCCCCCGTTGCTTCCCCGCGCCGAACTCGAATCCTCCCCCTCGCGCCGCACCCGAGGGCTCCGCCGGAGATCGGTCGAGGGGACGCGGCCCTAGCTGGAGATGGTCGCCGCCGTGGTGAACTACCCGCTCGTCGCGGGGCTCCTCGCCTTCGCGGTCGCGCAGTCCGCCAAGTTCTTCACCACCTGGTGAGCTGGCTGCACCCCTCCCCCTGCCCCGCGTTACAGTTCTGGCCGAGGGTTTCGCTCCGCTCCTCGGGCTGCTGCTTGCGTGAGCATTGCGGAGCCGGTGGGAGCGATTGTGATTTTGGTGTCCGGGAGTTCGCAGCTTATCTGCTTAGCGCGAAGGTGAACGGAGATTTGGATTTGAGACCTGCTAGGAACGGGATTTGACTAATTTTATTTAGGCTGTTTTTTTTTTTTCGTTTTATAATTCGGCGGATCAGTTTCGTGGCTAGGCTGTGGATCCCCGCCAAGCTTAGCGAGATCTTCCTCTTATTTCTGCGTTTCGCTTCGCCGTGTTGGTATGATCTGCGCCCATTGCTTCTGAAACTAGCTATTCATGAACCACTAGCAGAATACTTTGTCAACGAGGCAAACGGAAATGCCAGATATGCCACGTGGTGTGAGAGTTGGACGAATGCTTACAGCTACCGAACTAGGACAAAAAACGTGCCAGAAGTTTGTGTACTTGTTCGGTATGTTTTTCGTCTGTAAGTAGTGGATCACATTACTCATAGTCATGAGGTTTTAGCTATTAAGCTGAGAGCATTTTAGGGTCATTCGGATGGTTTGGTGAGGCACTTAGAGGCCTGTTTTTTTTCACATGCATTCTGGTTCTACTGCCAGATTAGGGTTGTAGTATTTGTGATTTCTGAAGCAAATTTGCTTCATGTCTAATGCTAGAGCCGAGTTGGTTACATAATACTACTACCTGTGTTTCCTTATTTTGGTTCTAATCCCACTCAGATGTTTAATCTACTTTGTGATGATCCTTCCCATAAGAGTTATGTATGTTCGCTGCAAAGAGTGGCTTTGTTTTTGAACTTTAAAGAGTGTCTATTGGCAAAGTAAGTGACAAAATTAACTCTCGATTTCCTGATAATTTAAGCAAAATTGTTGTTACTAAACTATGGACATGAAGTAAGCCCTACCCTCAGTGGCAGTGCTAGATCTGTGACCCTGTGATCTCAATCCATTCAAACTCTTCCTTTGTAAGAATTTTTTCATGAATATTTTTTAAGAGGATTGTAGACAATTTGTGATGTCATTTATTTTTAAGAAAAGGGGCCCCCCGCCCCATTTTCATTAAAAATGATGTGATGTCAATTTACATCACCAATTGTGTGTAAAGCCACCACAAGTTCACAGGGTATCAACTTATAGTAACTGCACATTACCATTTGCTGTCTCATGCAGTATATTAATTCAAAATAAGAAAACCAATTGTTTGGGGGCCATTTGAATATGTGCAGACACCTTTGTTCGATAAAAACAAGTTTTTATTGACTCAATAACATGCACCAACACCTGAATATGCATCAGGGCAGAAATTTGAGAACACCCCGTGGAATTTGATCGCTCATGTCTGCCTTGTTATGTACTCCCTCCGTTCCATATCTGTTGTTGCTGATTTAGTAAAGTTAAAATCAGCGACAACTAATATGGAACGGAGGGAGTATGATGTGTAGTAGCATGTAAGAGGTGGCTTTCCATTTCTCTAACTGTATATCTATCTTCAAGCTGGTGCCTTGGTATATATGATTTTAGTAGTATGTAAGAGGTGGCCTTCCATTTCCCTAACTGTATAACTATCTTCAAGCTTGATTTGGGACTGGGGCAAGGATTGTGTTTCAAATTGCACTTCTGCCAAACTCATATAATTTTTGGAATCAAACTTATTTTAGAAGCATGGGTAAACTGGTAAAAACCATGCTAAACTGTCCTACTATATGCATTTGGTGTTCTCTAAATCATTTTTTGGGGTTTTTATGTAGGTATAAAGAGAAGCGTTGGGATGCCAGGCAATTTATAGCTTCTGGAGGGATGCCATCATCACATTCAGCCACAGTGACAGCACTTGCAGTGTCTGTTGGTATCCAAGAAGGCTTTCGTAGTGCTACATTTGCAACTTCAGTGATACTTGCATGTGTGGTGAGTAGCTTGAGATTCTTTATTATGTACTCATATATTATAAGCAGATGATCTTAAGACTTGACTACTTCTATTGCATGAATATCCCAATATAGAGGATAATATCAGATTATTTGCATTCATTTGTTTGCTTTCATCTTTATTTATCTCTTCTGATTTCATGCGGTACTTTGCACATTGCTTTTGAAATTTGCTGCTGTATGTTGTGAAACTATTGCTGAACAGCACTTCCCTGGCAGCATTCATAGTTCACAGCCTCTGAACAGTGATATATAATAATGATGCACTTCGACATGAAAGACATGTATGCCTAAAACCTTTGGTTTTGTTTGTAGGTGATGCATGATGCTTTTGGTGTTCGGTTGCATGCTGGAAAACAGGCAGAGGTTTGTCAGTCTCATCCTAAAAGGTCTTGTACTTGTGGTGAAATAGCAATATGCACTAGCATGTGAGGCTGTTTAGTGGCTGCCCTGATTATAAGCTAATAAGCATATGTTTTCTATCTATAACTAGCATACAGTCTTTTCACATAGGACTGCTGTTTGATTTCTATTATCTCACTTGAGGTTTATCAATTGAATCACAATTGCACATATACTTGCATTCATTAGATTGCATTAGACTTTCTCAGTTTGCTGTACTCAAATCAAGGATACACAGTGATTTGCTAGGTTTTCATAATGCTGGAAACAACACTTACAAGACCTGTATGTAAAAATTACAGCTAAATGGTTATCCGAGATTGAGATTGTTCTGTTGTTACGCATGTTCAATGTATAATTCAATGCGCAGTAAGTTATGCATGCAGTATGAGGAGCATGCATAAGTGCATAACTAAGGATATACCCCTGAAATTGGCCACTATCTCTATGTTCGGCTGAATGATATATGCCTTGATTACCTTGAACATTTGATAAACAGTTGATGAGTATCCTTAGGATATATGTTTGGCCTGGACTTGATTAACTACTTTTTAACGTGTGAACAGGAAATTTAGATAATGAAAACTGTATGTTTAAAGATCCCCATTGACATATAATAAAGAAAGGACCCTGATAAGTACCGAACGTCAGGTATGAGAACATGGCAACTCCGAACGGTTCAATGGCAAGTTTAGTTACGCGAGGATGCCAAGCATGGCAACTTTTGTGCTTCAGTTTATTTTTGGCAGAAACTTGCCGTGTGTCACTGGAATTTGCCATCCTTGCGTGTCTGGAATTGCCATCGAAAAACGTCAGGGCGGGAGTGCCACGCACCTGACTTGTGGCATTTATCATTTGGGTAAAGAAAAATAGCATAGAAGTGTGACGTCATTTTCTTGCGAGAGGATAATTTTGTCCTGTTTACCCAGTCCTATCATCAGTTATGGTCTTTCAAACTTTATGTGACACTGAAGAAAGATGGAGATTGATACTGTTGATGCAAATCCTATCAGGTGTTGAACCAAATTGTCTACGAGCTGCCTATAGAGCATCCACTGGCAGAGACAAAGCCATTGCGTGAAATTCTTGGACACACTGTCCCTCAGGTTAGCTCACATGCTTTAGCTTCCATATATTGATGTTTGTGGCCTTGCAAGTTAAGGAAAATGTGATTGTCGATATATGAAGCAGAAAAGTATAGAAGATTAACTACTAAAAATCCTTTCAAGAGCATCATTTTGTGAGCTAGTTCAACAGTTCTCGAATAATTCATATCGAAAGATATTTATTATCTGTAGCATGCACCAAAGCTGCAATTATTGAATAGTTTCATCATATGATATAGCAAACTTCTTTCAGGAACAAATACTTAGAATGCAAATGACATCTCATAAGTTAATTGGGACAAATAATTGCTAGTTGCCTCGACCCTATGGTCGGTATATGTGCCCGTTTCCCCCCCTTATGCTCGTCTCGGAAGATTGGGCATTTCTCTTGTCAGATATATTATGTTGATAACAATGATTAGCCGATATGCGTGATATGCTGGATGTAAAAACACTTTTTTTAACATGTCAGGTGGTGGCTGGTTGCATCCTTGGAATCCTCACGGCTGTGATCATGCTCTTAGCTCTGGGGAGTTACACTTAGATATCGGCAATATTTGATCATCAGATATCACATCGCCGATCTTGTAAAGCATAAAGAAAAAAGCTCATCTTTGATGTAATGTGTAAAAGTGGCCTGTCCATGCTGATGCTACAAAGTCTTTTAACTGATTTAGATCTGCGCTGTAGGATAGTGGGTCGTAGCTTCAGTTGGTGCTGTAAATCTGAGATGTTTGCCGTCGATTAGAACCTCCTCATGTTGAATGTTTGCAGTACAACTAGCAGTGATATGTAGAGCTTGAGAAGTGATGGTTCTGAATAGTTGATACCACGTCATAAGCTCCACTTTGTGGGTACACATATTTGCCTTTTTTAAATCTCAATTATTATATTTGCCTTTGATCCAAAGAGTAAGAAATATGACACAGAAAATCTAACGCAACTTTTCATAGTATAGTTCTGCTCTTTCTCTCCCAGATGATTATTCTGTTTAAGCAACACAGCCAATATAGGTACTATGTATTTGTGTATGCATGTGGCAGCGTTCTTAATCTAGATTCCCAGTCAGAGCTTGGATGCCGCCCCTCTGGGATGGTGCACAACGATGAGGCCGTAGGCGTCCAGCGTGAGGAAGTCGTCCAGCTCCGGCGCGACGCACTGCCGGATGAATATCCTGCCAGCCTCCTTGTAGCGCCCCCGCCGGAACCTGTCGGCGCCGACCTCCTCCTGGACCCTCGCCATCTCCTCCTCCACGACGTGCGCGAGCAGCTCCGGCGTGGCTCGGACCGCCACGCCACCGGCGTCCAGCACCGCGCCGTGGTGGAGCCACTGCCAGTTCTGCACGCGGCTGATCTCCGCGGTGGCCGCGTCCTCCATCAGGTTGTACAGCGGCACGGAGCCGGACCCGCCCAGCCACGCCGCGAGGTACTGCACACCGACCCGGGTGTTGAGCCGCAGCCCCTCCACCGTGCGCGCCCCCCGCGGCGGCTGGATCAGGTCCTCCTCCGTGATGGCGTCGACGGGCGCCGCCGCGTCGATCTGGTTAGGCTTCCCGCCGAGGTGGCCCTCGAAGACCTCCCGGATCGCCGGGATGAGCCCCGGGTGCGCCGCCCACGTGCCGTCGTGCCCCGCCCGCACCTCCCTCAGCTTGTCCCCGCGCACCAGCTCCAGCGCCGCCTCGTTCGCCGCCGCGTCGTCCTTGATCGGAATCTGAGCCGCCTGTCAATTGAATTTGAATCGCATCGATCACCCGTGGAGCGGAGTTAATTGACTGGGAATGGACGAGCGCTTAGTTGTTACCATGCCGCCCATGGCGTGGACGCGGCGGCGGTGGCAGGTGCGGATGAGGAGGTGGGAGTAGGAGCGCATGAAGTGCTGTGCCATGCCGACGAGGGCGCGGTCGGGGAGGAGGCGGTCCGGGTGGGCGCGGAACGTCTTGACGTAGCTGAAGATGTAGTCCCACCGCCCGCAGTTGAGCCCCGCCGAGTGGTCGCGCAGCTCGTGCAGGATCTCGTCCATCTGGAACACCGCCGGCAGCGTCTCCACCAGCACCGTCGCCCGGATGCTCCCACGCTCGATCCCGGCCACCATCTCCGCCCTCTCGAACACGCCGTTCCATATCCTCGCCTCCCTGCATGCACGTACGCTCGACTCGATTTGCAGGAATGAACCATCACGAAATGGGCACACGAACTAGTATGAGCTTACCTGGAGTGCTCCATCTTGGGGAGGTAGAAGAAGGGGCCGAACCCGGCGCCCTGGCCGGCGCGGAAGGCGGCGTGGCTGTGGAAGAAGTAGAGCCCGAAGTCCACGAGGCAGCCGATGGCCGGCTCGCCGTCGATGAGCACGTGCGCCTCCGGCAGGTGCCAGCCGCGCGGCCTGACGAACAGCTTCGCGGTGCGCTCGTCGAGCTTGTACACCCGGCCGCCGCGCGCCGCGTCGCGGAAGCTTATGGTGCCGGCCACGGCGTCCCGCAGGTTCACCTGCCCGCGCATCAGGTTCTCCCACGTCGGCGCCAGCGCGTCCTCGAAGTCAGCCTGCCACGTCCACGTCACGTTTTTACTTTGTTACATGCACGTACCTTTGGGCCCTGGTGCTGCACTTGTACGTACGTACGGCCACGCGGGCTTACCATGAAGACCTTGGCGCCGGAGTTGAGCGCGTTGATGACCATCTTCCTCGGGTCGGCGGGGCCGGTGATCTCCACGGTCCGGTCCGCGATGGCCGGGGGCACGGGCGCGCACGCCCATTCTCCCTCCCGGACGAACCTCGTGGAGGGGTCGAACCGTGGCAGCTCGCCGGCGTCGTAGCGCCGCTGGGCCTCCCGCCGGCGCTCCATGGCGTACCTGACGGCGCCGCGGAACTCGCGCTGCAGGCCGGCCACGAAGGCCAGCGCGTCGCGGGTCAGGATGGCCGCGAACTCCGGGTCGTAACGGCCGCGGATGTCCACGCCCTCCGGCGTGTCGTAGCACTGCGCCATCGCCGGGGTGCTGTTGTGCAAACTGGGCATTGTGCTTGTGTGAGCAGAGCACCGCGTGTGTAAGCGGGGATGATAGGAGTGTGCAGCTCGAGCTCGGCGAGTGGAGCAGATATATACGCGCGGCAGGGGGGCGCCGAGATCAGTTTAGGATTTGAAATTGTATTCGATGGCGTCATATGTGTGCAACTTGTGTATTCGAAGTGGCTACATCAAGCGTCGCATGTGCATGGATGATGAAGATGAATGACGAAGAGCTTCGAACAGAAACGTGGTTGTTACGATAAGGCATGCTGCGCCGTTGTTTGGCTGTAGCCTTGCGCATCAGCGCGCATGGCATCGGGTAGGCGTGGCTTGTTTCTTTGGCACACCGGGGAGATGGTTTTACCCGTCGCGCGTTGGCCGTTTCTGTTCATGTTCTTATCCATCTGCTCGGTTCGGGTTGAGGAGGAGGGAGAGCCGTGCCGCCATGGGCCAACTGCGCGGCTACGGTGTTCTTCAAATGTAGTACAGTAGGAAAATAGTGGGAAATGGTAAAAGAACTCTATTGTAGGAAGATCTAACCTTTTTTTTTGCGGGAATAATACTTGTATTACTCAAAGATCAAGTTCTTACAATCATCTCGGACAATCGACAAAATCTCCTCCGGGCCTGAACCGACCCACGTAATTGTCCGACCCTCGACTCTAGCAAGACTAGCTAGTTTATCGCTCGCTTTATTTTGATGAGGAAGAAGAGTAATACAAGAATTTTGAAGACTCGGTAAGTACTTTATTGGGACTGTCTATTTGACATTTGACTGTTTTTTAATTCGAAAACAGTCAAATTTCCCGACCAATCAACACAATACATCTGTATTAGCAGCAAAATCATCAAAAAACAGAAAAGAACACCTAAACGGGTCGGGTAAACATCTCACGCGGTTCGTCCTGGACAAACAAACCCCCCTCCCGATCAGGGGACCACATAGCACATGCTAGCAAGTTTGCAACGCATGCAAAGACCAAGCCCCTCCACAAAACAGGGCTAGAACAAATCTGGGAGCCGCCCATGGGAGAGGCAGCCATGGCAGATCGGGGAGGAGGAGAAGGAAGAGCAAACACAAAATTCGGAGAGGGAAATGTACCTGAGGAGAAGCAGCAGGGAGATCAACAACACGATCATCTACAGGTCAGCAAAAACAGTCGGACACCAACTCCCTCATCCATCATCTCTCTTCACCTCTTGCAAGAACAAAAACTGAAGGAGTTTCCTTCATGTACAAAACAGATAGATCAACATCAGAGAACATCCCAGAAAATTCCATAGTGTAAAAAACCAGAAAATTACAGTGTAAATCCCCATGTAACTAGTCTTGTTCCTAACAGATTACACTGTAAATTCCCCATAAATTCCAGTGTAAATTATACATTGTAAATACACAAAAATTACAGTGTGAATCATAGACATCAGAAAACATTTCAGGAACCTAGTCAATTTCCAGTGTAAATCCTAGAATTTTACAGTGTAAATCCCCATGTAAAACCAGTCAATTTCCAGTGTAAATCCCAGAAATTACAGTGTAAATCCCCATGTAAACTAGTCAAAATTCCAGTGTAAAATCCCAAAAAATTACAGTGTAAATCCCCATGTAAAACCAGTCAATTTCCAGTGTAAATCCCAGAAATTACAGTGTAAATCCCCATGTTAACTAGTCTAAATTCCAGTGTAAAATCCCAGAAAATTACAGTGTAAATCGCCATGTAAACTAGTCAAAATTCCAGTGTAAAATCCCAGAAAATTATAGTGTAAATTTCCAGTGTAAACTAGTCAAAATTCCAGTGTAAATCCCAGAAAATTAGAGTGTAAATCCCCATGTAAACTACTCTTGCACCTAGAAAATTCCAGTGTAAAATTCCCATAAATTCTAGAATAAAGAAATGATGGAATTACATTGAAAAGTATACACTGTAAAATCCCCATAAATTCCATTGTAAGCATGTAGACAAAAGATGAAGTTACAGTGTAAATCATAGACATCATAAAAAATCCCCATGTAAATCCGGTGTAAATCTAGTCAAAAATCCAGTGTAGATCCTAGAAAATTACAGTGTAAATCCCCATGTAACTAGTCTTGTGCCTAGAAATTTCAAGTGTAGATTTCCCATAAATTCCAGAGTAAAGAAAATGGTGTAATTACATTGAAAGTACACTTTACAGAGTAAAAAATGCAGTGAAGACAAATGATGTACTTACAGTGTAAATTACATAGTAAATTAAACTGTAAATGCAGACTTACAGTGTAAAATATGAAAATTACACTGTAGCTACCTGGAAATTTTCCACTGTAAAATCCCTAGAAATTCCAGTGTGAAATTAAACATGTAAAAATCCAGTGCAAATCTAAGGGTTTTTACACTGTAAGTACCTAGTAAATTGCAGTGCAAAACCCCTAGAAAATACAGGGACTATCTCCTGCCCCTCTCCCAATAGAAAGAAGCATTTCAAAAAAAAAACTTTCATCTATTACTAAACGCTTTGCTGCTCATGATTATGTTAACACTGACATTCTGCTTTCCAAATGTCACGGGAGAGGAGCGTGATGAGGGTAGTAACTGAAGAGGATCTACTAAGATTGCCATAGGAAGAACTCATACTAAATGTGAGGTGCAATTGCTTTGGGAATATGTTTAAAATACATAAAAGGGTAAAAAGCTAACAATAAAAACATTTTCTTTCACTGCGCTCCTTCATTCCGACATTATATACAAGGTAAAAATCCCAAAATCAAAAAAATACCAGGTACATTCAGGAGATGTCTAAAAAAAGAACTTGTGATGAACCTTGCACGTACATTCAGGAGAGGGATCTACGAACATCACCGAAACTATCTACGAAAACTCCAGGAGCAAATCAGATGACAGTTTCATCACAACAAGAGATGACAATGTAAGCAAAGCAACAGCTGAATAACTATTACAGGAAAATGCCGAAGGAAAACACACTAACAATCAATAAACTTACTTTGCAGACACTGGAGGCAGAATTGCATCAGGAAATGCCAGCAAGCGAAGATGGGGGAGGAGAATCCAATCCCTGGAACACAAACCTGTTCTACAACATGAATCTGCAACAGGAACCATCTTCTGCAAAATCATTAGGCACGAAAGGTTCACCCCCAGAATCTGCACTCTCTAAAGATGATACTACAGGAACATCCGGATGAGAGGCTTTCCGTAGCTTACCCATTTAAACCTATAAACAAGGAGGACAAAAAGGAAAAAGAAGTTAAATAACAGTGAAAGGCATCCAATTAAAACATACAAAATCACTGTAATCTAACTGACAATTACAGTACTGAACCATAGAAACTATAGAGTAAAAGTTGGTGAAAAATAAAGTTAGCTGAAGCATTTGAAAAGTCCTATAGTACCAATCCAAGCAAAGTACAGTGACATTGTCGGGTAAAACTACATTCAAATTACACTTCCAATCCGCTGTAATTACACTAGGACAATTCACTGGAAAAACATTAGGTAAAAAAAACTGCAAGACAAAGTGCACTGTAAGCTTGGGATAAAATTACACTGTAAATAATGTGTAGCTTACACTGTAAACTTGGGACAAATTCACTGTAAAAATTGGATACATTACACTGTAAGTGCAGGACAAATTCCACTGTAAACATTGGGTACATTACACTGTAAGTGCAGGACAAATTACACTGTAAACTTGGAACAAAATATGCTGGGATTACACTGTAAAAATTGGCTAGAATACACTGAAAAGTGCTATACATGAAGGGGGGCATGTACATAATCCCCCAACTCCCTTCAGAAAATTACACTGAATGCGCTGTCACAAATTACACTGAAATTAAACTCAAAAAATACATGCCTGCTTGAACTCAAAACATCATACAAACATCTTAGGTGAATTATACATCAGCATGATAAAAAACCTAACCCTGTATAGGCACAAAAGCAAGCTACATAGCTGCATACAGCAGCAAGCATCAGGAATAAATAGACCAGAACACAAAAATCCGCGGAATCACGCACCTGAGAGGGGTGGGGGGGGGGTGTCACATCTACATAATCCCCCAAACTACAACAACCCGGACAGGAGACAGGAAAACAACCACCGCATCTACAACTACATCAGCGGCGCGGGGAGGCGCACAAATCACGCACCTCCACCTCCAGTAGGGAGTCA
Source organism: Triticum aestivum (assembly GCF_018294505.1). Classification (NCBI taxonomy): domain Eukaryota; kingdom Viridiplantae; phylum Streptophyta; class Magnoliopsida; order Poales; family Poaceae; genus Triticum; species Triticum aestivum. The sequence continues at coordinate 442,688,418 of NC_057799.1, forward strand.
ACCATAAAATCATGCATCTATTATGCATCTCCAACTACAAAACAGGTGCTCGGGAAGACACAAATCACGTATCTCCAACTCCGGCAGGTAGTCAACAAAGTCATGCATCTACAACTACAAGCAGGTGCTCGACGGCACACACACAAATCAGTCATCTCCACCTCCAGCAGGGAGTCAACAACATCATGCATCTACAACTACAACAGCGTGCGAGACGACAAGGGCACGACGACAGGAACGACATGAACTCACCTGGATCTGGAACCAAGACGCAAGCAAAAAGCACATGGGCAGAGAGCGGAAGAGAGCGGGAGAGAGGAACAAAAGAAAGGAACCGAAATCAAAATTGAGCGGCGAGAATCGCCATGGACAGAGAGAATCGCCTACTGTGCTATGCCGCTCGAGCTCGCCCTCGAGCTTATCGAAACAGAGCGTCCAGAATGGGGAAAGTGCAAAAGACACGCTCTCCCAAATTCAAACAAGACAAAAACCGAACAGAGCTGGACCGGCGATAACGGGCGGACAGAAAACCGCGCCCGGCAAAAAAAAAGCGGACCCGGAAACGAACCCGAACAAAAAACAAAACCAGCGCGAATCTCGGCGCAAAAACGGACGGACAACAATTCGAATGACGACGAATTACAAAACACTCAGCTGTAAAATAGCAAATCAGACTTTATTTCCACAACCAACGATGTATAGATTGACTGGTCCAACTTTTCACCTGAAATCATTGCCACTGCGATGCTCGAGTCCATCTCGACTTTGATCGGAAGGTCCGATCATTGGATCGCAAAAGACAATCCTTCCATACACGCGCACAACTCCGCTTCTAAGGCATCCTTGCATGAGAACAAGTCTCTGCAAGCTGAAAAAATGATAGTGCCGACGTTATCACGTAAGATCATCCTAGCGCCCGCTCCTCCTTCCAAAGAAAATGCTCCATCAGTATTCAATTTAACCCATCCAGGGCGTGACGACTTCCAAGCTGTGTCCTGTACAGGAGCCTTCCCCTGAGGTGTAGCTAGATCATAAGATATACTACCTTTTCCTTTAACTGGATCACAATGTTCAAAGTTATAACGGGGTGCGCCAAGGTGACCCCTTCTCGCCTTTCCTGTTTAATTTGGCTGTGGAAGTTCTATCTAAAATGGTCCGTAATGCTCAGGAAGAAAAGTTGCTTACTGGATTGGCACCAGACCTCGTTGAGAATGGGGTGGCCATCCTTCAGTACGCTGACGATACGCTTATATGCTTTGAACATGATAGGGAAGCCGCGGTTAATCTAAAACTTCTGTTATATATGTTTGAGCTTATGTTGGGGCTAAAGATTAATTTCCAGAAAAGTGAAATCCTATGCATTGGGGGGGCGGGGGGGGGGGGATGATCATACACTAGCCTTTTATTCGGAGCTTTTCAATTGCCAAATAGGACATTTCCCGATGAAATACTTGGGAGTTCCAGTCAGTTATTCGACTCTTCGTAACCTGAACTGGAACTTTGTGGATGAAAGATTCCTGAAATGTTGTGAATCATGGATTGGTAATGCAGCCTCATCCCGTGGGAGGCTTATTCTCCTTAGTTCCTCTCTTACCAGTATTGTATATTTTTATATGGCCATGTTTTTGATCCCTAAGATGATTATTAACAAGTTGGATAAACACCGTAAACGTTTCTTTTGGAAAGAACATGAAGGGCGAAAGAGATACCATTTGGTGAAGTGGACTAGAATCTGTAGATCTAAGAGTAAAGGGGGGCTGGGGGTGAAAGACCGTCGGAGACAAAACATTAGTCTACTCACCAAATGGTGGTGGAAACTTGAAACACAGCAAGGCTTGTGGCAAGATGTGATTCGGGCTAAATACCTTTAAAAAGATACTATAACCTCGGTGAAATGCAAGTTTGGTGATTCTCCTATTTGGAAAGCTATAATGAAGGTTAAAGAGCACTATTTGGCTGGTAGGGAAGTGGTTCTGAATTCTGGGAACATTGCTAGAGTGTGGAATGACTCCTTGAATAGTAACCCTCCTCTATGCTTTAAATATCTTGTTTTGTATAATATTTGCAATGATCAAGAAATAACGGTGGCAAAATTCAAAATGGGGGTGAGTGATGACTTCTTTCCAAGAGGACTCCATGCTCCTTTGACAAAGCAGTGGGAGGAGCTTCGAGCTAATGTTGCTTTGTGGCCTAGTTCGGAGGATCCATACCAAGTAATCTGGAACTTGGGTAAAAAGAAAAAAAATCACTACCAAATCGGTTTATGAGCATTTGGAGCGGAATTTAGCTGGGTGCAATTACAAATGGATCTGGAAGGCGAAAATTCCCCTGAAAATTCAAATCTTCTTGTGGCAACTCTTCCAGGACGCGGTCCTGACAAGGGATGTCATGAATAGGCGGAAATGGGCAGGCAACCCAAAATGCTCGTTCTGTAGAGAGAGGGAGACATCTCAACATCTGTTTTCACCTGTCCTGTAGCTCGGGTAATCCGGAGGACGGTGGGATGTGTTTTGGGCACTGAATTATGCCCCAACAACATTTGGCAATACTTTCCTTGGTGCTACGTTTTCCTTCCTGATGGGGCAAAATTCTACACATTTGGGCTGGCGACCATGTGTTGGGCAATCTGGAACAGCCGCAACCAAGCTACCTTTGAAAAGAAAAAAATTGAGAACTCCTTTTGATATTGTGTTCTCTGCTTGTGGATATATCACTTACTGGGCAGGGTTGATGAGTGAAGCTGATCGAGAAGCGATGGAACATGGAGCCAAGATGCTGAGGACCAATGCCTCGACAATGATGAGGATTTGCACGGCGCCAGGTGGGGTAATGGAAGACTGATGGAGGCGTCTGCTTCTCTGGCCTCGATCAAAGCTCGCAGAAACAGTTTGGTCCCTGGGTTGAATTACTGCTATGCTGCTCCTGCGTGAGCTTGTTATCTCTGCTCATGTGTGAGCCTTTTTGGTTATCTTTCTAGGTGTGGATGTTAAAACTGTTCCCTTCTAGGTTGGTAGTTCTATGGTGTCCTTGGGTTTTCACCCCCACGGTTAGCTGCTCGATGACGAGTGCTAGCAGTGGGTTTCCCAAGGATGCGTTGAACTCGCTCTCCCCTTTTTCAGTTTCCTTTGATACCTTCTTGGAACTGATGTATTTCCTTTATGATGAGTAATGGAAAGGGGTTATGCCTGGTTCAAAAAAAAATGGATCACACTGGGAATTAAGCTTGACGCCGGCTAGTTCGTCCAAGTACCTCTGAAGAAAACCGACGGACACAACCATGGGCGGTGTAGGTTTTGCATGTGTTACCTCATTTCGAACGAACCAACTTCTCCAGAAGATTAACAGCAACATGCTTCTCTAAATATCATTCAACGGGGCTAATGCATGAAGAAGCCATTCCTTCTCAATATTCTGTATAGACTCAAGTGCAGGAATGTGCCAGATCGTAGCCATTGATGCGTATAGATCATGTCCAAACTGGTATCTAACAAAAGGATGGAAGTTGTCCTCTTCTTCCATACCGCAGACGGGACACGTACCGTGTTGCTCCAAACCAATTTTATGCTTATTCTTCCACGTCGGTAAAGAATCAATCGACAATCTCCAAGCAACATTACTTACTGTAGGGGGAACGTTGCACTTCCAAATGAACTACCAACACGATCTACTCCAGTCCAGTTAAGAACTGGACGCCTTCGCCGTGTCTCTGTTGGCTTCCTCAAATGCCAAAGAATTTGCTGATTTGACCGTGAAGATGCCATGTTTCCCAGGGCCCCAAGCAATGACGTTCTCTCCGAGTCTGGGAGAAACCCTTATCTTCAAAATTTCTTGCACAAAATATTGGCACAATACCTAGAAGTTCCAAGAACCATTGTCATTAAGCAAGCCAGACACAAAACAGATGCAACACCATGCCTGTTGCGACACTGGTTTGTAAGAGTACGGTCTTGGGATCCAATTGTCTCTCCACACTCTAATACTGCGACCATCCCAACCCTCCAAATTAAACCTTTCTTCAAGAGGTCCAGCCCATGGCTTATAGCTTGCCACGATGATGAAGCATTTCCTGAGAAAACCGTGTCCACAGGGTTATCGTGGGGGTAATATCTAGCCTTTAGGACCTGGGCACACAAGCTGTCCGGTCTAGTCAACAAACGCCGTGCCTGGCGGGCTAGCAATGCTTGATTGAACATACGAATATCACGAAAGATAGCACCGCCTTTGTTCTTGGGCTGTAGCAAGTAGTCCCACCCTCTCCAATGGACCTTCCTCTTTCCTTTGCTAGAACGCCGATAGCAATTCCTCACCATCCTAGTCAGGTCATCACACACAGAGTATGGTAATTTGAAAACGCCCATGATGCATGTTGGCAAGGCTTGTGCAACAGATTTGATCAAAACCTCTCTTCCTGGTTGTGCAAGGAGACCACCCCCCATTGAACCAAGCGCTTGGTGAGACTTGTTTGAAGGTTTTGAAAACGTCCCTTGGACATGCGCCCCTCGGGGGTTGGGAGACCCAAGTATTTTTCTTCGAACACCGTACTTGTAACGCCCAATACATCCTTCACTTGCTCCTGTACCAGCATCGGGCAAGATGCACCAAAAAAATATCAAGCACTTACTGAAATTGAGGCTCTATCCCGTAGCCCTACCATAAAGGTGTAAGATCTAACCTTTTTTTGAAAAGAAGGAATACCCCGGCCTCTGCATTAAGTGAGTACACAACCATTTTATTAAGCAAAGTAGCCACAAAGTACATAGTTCGAAACAAGTTCACTAGCAAAACTGAACAAATATGAATAAATTGTCACAACCAACAAAAAGTACAAGATGACTAGACACCTATCCTATTGTTTTTTAGAGAAAAGGCTCGGAACTAGCCTGAGCAAGGCTCGATCCTCCTTTGACTTTGAATTAACAAAGCCATCAACCAGCCAGAATTATAAGGAAATAAAAAGAAAACAGGGATGCAACCCCAAAGCAGATGATACAAGGCACTGAAGGAAAGGTAAAATGCCACGGACAATGAAGAAAAGGCTACAGCTAGAGGACCAAACAGAAGACTTGGTGTGGATCAAGAGCTCACCTTGGACACTGTCGGCAATGTGGAGCTGCCCTCCCGAGAGCAAGCAAGAACACAAGAATGACGAACAAGAAATGCAACGTGCACGACCACCACACCAAGAAAACCACTGCGGCCACTAGCAGTCGCCCATATCATGAAGCGCGACGAAGGCACTAGCTATAGAACGGGGCACCCCAGGAAGACACGACAGGGACTGAGCAGCAGAGCTACCAGGTGGAGCAAGACCTCACCAAGAAGGCCGACTCTCAGCCGCTGACGTGTCTGAGTCGCCGTAGAGGGGACCACTATCCCCTCTCGCCCAGGCCGAGGGTGTCGACCCAACAAACAGACCGGACAACACCGCGATGAGAGGACAAAACTTGAGGAGGATGCCGACTCTCCATGGTGAATCATCACCGCACGAAGAAGAATCTGCCGCCACCAGGATCACACAGAGCATGCTGCCGCCCACACTAGTCCTCACAGATCCAAAATGACGCCTTCAAGAAGGTGATGGCGTCATGGCATCGCCTCCGCTCAACCAAAGGTTGTGGGTTTTCACCCTGGTGCAGGGGAGGAGGAGGGGGAAGCTGGACCTCAACATCGCCAACAGGAAGGGGAACAACACCAGAGCACTGCCGATGTTGTGGCCGTTGCCGCCGGCCAAGGGGTTACCCTGATCCAGTGCTCCTCACCCCGCACATGCAACCACCAGATCCAGCGGGACACGGGAGGAGGAGGTAACATCAAGAGTTGAGCACGCCGTCTTCAGATCTGGAGTGATAGGGCCGCGGGGAGCCCTCAACAAGACGCCCACATCCGCTGCCCACCCATCGCCATGCAGCCGAGAAGAGGAAGCCCACATCGCTGGAGGGCACCGCTCACAGCGGAGCGACCACACCCACCCCACCAGAGGCTGACGCCTCGAGCTCAAGGTCCAAGGCCGAGCGACGAAATGACAAGAACCCCACCGCCACCCTCATCAGCAATCGCGCAGGAGTCTCAACAACTGCCTCCGGTGGTGGCAAGGGAGGGAGAGAGGAGGAGGAGGTGGCAGGGGGCTAGGGTTTAGTCGCCCTCGGGAGGGCGAAGCGAGGGAAAAACAATTTCGGTTTCTGAATTACCCACCTATCCTATTGTTGGAACGACATCTATACCAGTTGTAAGTCTCCCAACGGTTGCACCCATAGGCCATATGCTCCCTGACTTCCACATGGCTTAGTAACGACCATGTACGGATCCAGCCAGTCGTCCTGAAGACGACTTGCAATTTTTTGTGATATTTTGTCTGTTCAAGATAATGTCAATCCGACAGTTCCAAATAGCCCAAAGTAATGCACACACTATTACTCGAATATGCGCCGCTATCTTAGGCTCTACCCCGTTTAACCATGTCCCAAATAAATTGACAATGCTATTAGGAGGACTGATTAAATGACGCATGTATTATACACCACAATAACTTGGCTAGTGGATATTTGAGGAAAATATGTTGGATCGATTTATCCTGAACACAGAACAACACTGTTTACTACCGTCCCAACTACGCTTTGCCAATTTGTCACTTCCTTGTGTACAAACCACATAAAGTCCTTTTTTAAAGTCACCTAAATTTTCCTAGGAAGATCTATGGATTGATAGCAAACCTTTCTGTGTATTGTTCCCTAGATTATCCATGCTTTATTTTTAGTCTAAATTTTACTATTGCTAAAGCTCTTACTGATGGGTTTTTTCAATAATAAGCAACACAAAGTTGCCTGTCATTTACATTAAGGGAGAAATAGGTTTTAAATTACATGTTTTAGGTGAAGATGAACATCCTCTTGATCACATAAATGAAGAAACACCCACACCACCTAATGCCTAAAAGAGATACCCTACTCTCTAAACTCTACCTCATTCCACATTGTGTAAGCTTATTATTGGAGATGGGCGTTGATTACCCACAAGTATAGGGGATCAATCGTAGTCCTTTTGATAAGTAAGAGTGTCGAACCCAACGAGAAGCAAAAGGAATTGATAGGCGGTTTTCAGCAAGGTATTCTCTGCAAGTGTTGTAAGTTACTTTGATAGTAAGATAATTGGTAACAATTAACAAGTAAAGAAAGTAGTAAGGTGCAATAAGTGGCCCAATCCTTAATTATGCTAAAGACAACCGCTCCTCTGGGGAGCAAAAGTTCTCCGCCTCTGTTTCCGCCTCGAGACAGCGGCAGCTGATCCCAAAATTCTTCCCTTGATTTTTAGGGTAAATGGGGGATATGACCAAAGGACGCCGGGAAAGGATCTCTACCCCACAAGCCTGGGTGGCACGACCTGGGGGGTGGCCGCGCCCCTAGGCTGGTGTGCCCCTTGTTGGGCTTCCTCGTTACTTCTTTCTCCCAGTGTTTTTTATATATTCCAAAACAAATCTCCATAAAATATTACTTCATTTTGAGCTTCGGAGCATTGCTATCTCTACTATAGCTTTTTTAGGTCAGAATTATAGCTGCCGGCAATCCCTCACCTTTTTGTTTATCTTGCATTTTAAGAGAGAAAAGACACTAGAATTGCATCATAATATGAAATATAACTTCAAAATAATATAAATAACATAGGAAATCATGAAGCAAAATGGATGTATCAGGCGTACAACTCGATTTTGTCGGGCTCGAACTCGTCGATCTCCAAAAAAGAGGAGAGAGCTACCGCTACCTCAAGACCATGTCCCCTGTCTTCCTCCTCCGCGACACGGGTGAGTGAGTCCTAGATTAGGGGGTCCTCGGGTGTCCGGACTATTTGATATGGGCCGGACTGATGGGCCATGAAGATAAAATTAAAGACTATCCCCCGTGTCTGGGTGGGACTCCTATATGCGTGGACGACAAGTTTGGTGTCTGGATATGCTATTTCCTTCCTTTGCAAACCGACTCTGTACAACCCTAGGCCCCTCTGGTGTATATATAAACTGGAGGGTTTAGTCCATAGAGGCTATCAGAAAAATCATTGGCTAGACAACTAGGGTTTAGCCATTACAATCTCGAGGTAGATCAACTCTCGTAACCCATATATTCATCGAATACAATCAAGCAGGACGTAGGGTTTTACCTCCTTTAAGAGGGCCTGGACCTGGGTAAACACTGTGTCCCTATTGTCCGTTGTTACCATTGATCCTTAGACACACATCTTGGGACCCCCTACCCGATGCCGGTTTTGACACCGACATTGGTGCTTTCATTGAGAGTTCCGTTGTGTTGTCGACAGAAGATCGATGGCTCGCCTTGTGATCAACGACGACGCTGTTTTCGGGGAAACCTTTCTCCCTGGTGAACTCTTTGTATTTGGCGGCTTCGTGCTACGTGCGAACTCGACCGGTCACCTTGAGCAGGTCGACAGCTACGCCCCTGGTCACCAGATCAGGTTTGGAAGCTTGAACACTGATATCTGGGGAGATTTTATCTTTGAGGGGTTCACGGCCTCGGCCGCCGCTCCCCACCCATACTAAGAAGACCCTTCGGATCCACTATCAGATCCTGTCCAGGGGTCGACTCTCATGCTCGCCCTGGCCTTAGACCCGGGGCGGACCACTTCGTCCGAAGACGGGAGGATAAACCCCGCTGGACTGTCTCCCATTGCGGAGCTTCCAGCCGAAGACTCAGATACGACCATGCCGTCGGTGGACCCGGAGTCAAACGGGACTCTCCCCGTCATCGGGAAGCCGGACTCGCCTCTGGGCGTCAACTCCGAACTCTTGAGGTCTGCTTCCATCGGGCCCGATCCAATGGTTATTACCGAACCTAGCCCCATAGATCCTCAGACGCCTGTCCAGCCTTCGCTCTTAAACGAAACACTGGACCTAATGCGATCTCTCGCCATCACCGAAGTATCACCTCCGAACTATGCCTGGCTGGAACTAGGGGCTGAGAGCAGGGAATTTTACATCCCACCCACCACCCACTTAATAGCCACTGTCGAGGACCTAACCGACATGCTAGACTACGCCTCCGAAGACATCGATGGCATGGACGACGATGCCGGAGCCGAACCAGGTCAAAACCCGCCTATCACTGGGCGCTGGACGACCACTTCTACCTATGATGTATACATGGTGGACATGCCTAAGAAGAAGGACGACGATGGCACTCAAGACCCAGATGAGGAAAAGCCCGTCGATGAACCACCAAAACACCAATGTTAGCGGCGCCGCTCTCGATCGCATCGAGCGAGGGAAAGCAATACCGGCACCGGAGATAATGACACTCCGGATAACGCTGAAGACTCTGACCACCCCGTTGAGCCTGCGTTCGAACAGGATGAGAGGGAGGAGGGTCAAGTCAACCCCGACGAACTCACCGATCACGGGGATTCAGAAGATAGTAACTACTTACCTGTCTCCAAAGAGGATGTTAGCCTCGGCAACGAAGATTTCATCGTCCCAGAGGAACCCCTCGAACAAGAACGCTTCAAGCGTCAACTCATCGCTACTGCACGGAGCCTAAAAAAGAAGCAGCAGCAGATTCAAGCCGAACAGGATACGCTCAATGACAGATGGACCAAGGTCCTAGCCGCCGAAGAAGGACACAACTTTGAGCGCCAAACTAAAAGTTATCCCAAGCGCAGGCTACTGCCACAATTCGACGAGGAGGCCTTTGAGCCCATGCCGTCAAAATACAATCACGCCGATCAACCAGACCAACCACCACGTGGATGGGACAAAACAGCCAATCACATTGAATACCAGTCTGCGCCCCCTCGCCATAGAGGCAAGGAGACAGTGGCTCCGGGCTACACGTACGACCTACGTCAGGACCTGACCAATAGAGCCAGCCAGACAAGATCAATCTATGGATCAAGAGGACGTGCTCTAGCACGAGATGACGGCTATCAAGCCTGGCACGACAAACATAACCAAGTCCGGGGTCAGCCCCGGACTCAGATGTCATCTGAACTCCGTCGCGATGTTGCCCGGTATAGAGGTGCCATGCACCCCATGTGCTTTACCGATGAGGTAATGCAGCACCAGTTTCTGGAAGGGTTTAAACCCGTAAACATCGAGCCATACCTTGGAACGACAGATCCCGCTGTATGGATTGAAGATTTCCTTCTCCACATTCACATGGCTCGTGGATCTCCACGCCATTAAATACCTCCCTCTAAAGCTAAAAGGACCAGCACGACACTGGTTGAATAGCCTCCCAGAGAACTCCATTGGCAGCTGGGAGGACTTAGAGGATGCTTTTCGGGACAACTTTCAGGGCACTTATGTCCGGCCACTGGACGCTGGTGACCTGAGCCACATAGTCCAGCAACCCGGAGAGTCAGCACGCAAAACTTTGGACTCGGTTCTTAATTAAAAAGAACCAAATCATCGACTATCCGGACACGGAAGCCTTAGCGGCATTTTAAGCACAGCGTCTGTGACGAATGGCTCGCCCGACACCTCGGTCAGGAAAAGCCGAAGACTATGGCAGCTCTTACTGCACTTATGACCCACTTCTGTGCAGGCGAAGATAGCTGGTTAGCTCGTAGAAGCAACAGTACCAGCGACCCCAGCACCTCCGAGGCCAAGGATGGCAATGGAAGGCCGCCACGACGCAACAAAAACAAGCGTCAGAACAAAAACGAAGAAACAGAGGATACGGCAGTAAACGCCGGATTCGGTGGCTCTAAACCCGCTCAGCGGAAGAAGCCATTCAAAGGAAATAGGGACAGGCCATCCAATTTAGATAAAATACTGGACAGGTCTTGCCAAATCCATGGCACCCTTGACAAGCCTGCCAACCACACCAACAGCAACTCCTGGGTTTTTAAACAGGCCGGTAAAATAAATACCAAACATAAGGGGAAGGGACCTCAAAGCGAGGACGATGATGAGACTCGCCCTTCGAACACTGGGGGACAGAAGAAGTTTCCCCCCGAGGTGAAAACGGTGAAGATGATATATGTCACCCACATCCCCAAGAGGGAGCGCAAACATGCATTAAGGGACGTCTACGCCGTAGAGCCTGTCGCCCCAAAATTCAATCCATGGTCGGCTTGTACGATCAGCTTTGATCGCAGGACCACCCAACCAGTATCCGTCACGGAGGTTCGGCGGCCCTGGTACTTGATCCTATCATCGACGGATACCATCTCACTAGAGTCATTATGGACGGCGGCGGCAACCTCAACTTGATCTATCAAGATACTGTCTGTAAGATGGGTATTGACCCGTCAAAAATCAAGCCTAGTAACACTACCTTTAAAGGAGTGATACCCGACGTGGAGGCCCGTTGCACGGGTTCCTTAACACTGGAAGTAGTATTCGGCTCTCCAGACAACTTTTGAAGTGAGGACTTGATCTTCGACATCGTCCCTTTTCGCAGTGGTTATCATGCACTGCTTGGGAAAACTGCTTTCGCCCGCTTCAATGCAGTCCCGCACTATGCTTATTTGAAGCTCAAAATGCCCGAACCACGTGGCGTCATCACAGTAAATGGAAATATGGAGCGCTCCCTCCGAACAAAGGAGCACACTGCGGCCCTAGCAGCCGAGGTACAAGGCGGCCTCATCAAGCCGAACAGCTCATCGGTCGTCAAGACCTAGGACACTGCTAAGAGAGTCCAATCTGCATTACAGTGCGGCAGCTTGGTGGATCCCGAGCTTGAATAGCAGTTTAGCCTCCGCCGATTGCCCTATAAGTTTGCGACATACGTACCACGTGTACACAACTACGCACTTAAAATACCTTGGACAGCGCCAGAGGCACACTGCGGAAAAGGTCCATAGTACGGCTTGACCCTATTCGAACCTTATAAATTTTTTCAACTGCGGGTTCGTTAAAAACCTGCTTACTCTATGGTTGTATAGGGGCTCTTTTCTAGGTCCCTCTTTCTTGCAGACGACCATTGACTCCTCCTCTCAAAGGATTTCTCGCCAAGGAGAAACGGCACAGACGTGCAGCCGGGCATCATTGGGGTCTTCAAACCACTATTTTTTAAGCCCTGTGTAAACCTTTCCCTTATGTAAACTTTTTTGGCATGTAAAATGGACTCGGATTTATGGCATTATTTGTAATAACACGTCTCGACGTATTAATCAGGATATAAAGGAAGAAGTTGATCACCACTTTTATTTGGTACTCATTTATTTTATATTATCATCTGTATTCCCTCCCTACTTTAGACTGCCACACGTGCTTTAGTCCGGCCTTAACACCGGGGGCTGTATTCGGCCCTGCACATTTTCAAGTCCGAACACCTATAGGGTACTCTTCGGTGTCCCGGATATTGCATTATATGCATCGGCTCCGAGTCATGTCTTTGGTCTATAGTTGGGTTGCCTGGCTCCTATGCTTACCACCTTACGTTTCGCTCGTTCGGCTAAGGTAGTAAAGGGATAACTACTGCGATTGCATTTCTGGTTCGTCCGGTCAAGTACCTCAGTAGAGAAAGCCGAAAACTGACCGTCATGATAAGCGCGAGCTGGTCGGTGATTCAGCGACTTAGTCTTATACTATAAATCGATAGCGATTCACTCCGTGTTATACGAGGGGCTGGTCTTCGTCCAACCGCATGGAAAAGGCACCGTAGTCCGGATAGCCGCACATGCACCAGGGGCTAGTACTTAGCTCCACACTCAAACTCCTATGGCTAAGTGAAAGTAATAAAACTGCATAGTCTGATTGCCTGGTTCACCTCGTGGACACCTCCTTTACGGACCAAGACATTGGATAAAGTGTGGTCACGCGTTATGCCGAACACCCCTGTAGCATCTACATGGGGGCTGAAGCTGACAACCGGCAACTTTTAGAAATATAACAATAAACGGCCGCACAGGAGGAAAAATTGCTTGAAATAAAAGGCACAAGCATAGATATATAACAAGCATGGGTTCATAACATAGTTCTTAAAACCCAAACACATTTAATCAAATATCACGTCCTTAGAACATTGGCCCTCTACTACTCGGGCCCCTTCTAGGACGTCGCCGAAGTACCTCTCCGGCTTCCGATGATCTTTGCCTTCGGGGGGGGGGGGGGTCGGCCGTCGCCACTTCGGTGGCCTTCATCTTTGCCCATTGCATCTTGACGCGGGCGCAGGCCATCCGGGCACCCTCTATGCAGGTTGAACGCTTTATAGCATCAATCCGGGGCCGCACATCGACCAGCCGCTTCACCAAGCTGAAGTAGCTGCTTGGAATCGGCTCGGCCGGCCAAAGTTGGACTATTACGTCCATGGCCAGGCCCACCACCCTATGCAGCTCCGTCAGCTGCTTCAGCTGGTTGTTCAACAACACCGGGTGTTCTGGCGCAAGATACTGCGACCAGAATAGCTTCTCGGTCGAGTTCCCCTCCCGATCTCGGAAGAACTGTGTGGCATCGGCAACACTCTTCAAAAGATCCGCAAACGCGCCTGGAGAACTCCACACTCGTGTGAGCAACACGTACCTTTGACCTCCAAATATACTTTGCAAAAGAAAGGCCTTACCAGCCGCTATCTGCCTCGCCTGGTGGATCTCTTCGTGAGCGCTCCGGGACTCGCTCCGCGCCTCTTTGGCATCACGGAGAGCCCTGGCAAGCTCGGAGGACTGGGCCGAAGTCTTCTGATCCAATGTCTCGCATTTTCTAATGGCATGCTTCAGCTCCTGCTCGATTTCGGCCACCCGAGCTTCATGTTGGTGGCGGGTGATTTGTTCGGCCTCTAGTGTAGTAGCCGCTTTATCAGCGGCTGCCTTATTCGCCTCCGCCTCTTTTTGGCCTGAGCGAGTGCGCCTTTGTGGGTCTCGACCTCGGCTGCGCCCGCTGTAATTAATAATTAAAGGGATTTCATGAGTTAGCCTCTAAATATGCATATTACTTTTGATATAAAAATAAATTCCTTTTAAAACATTATACGCATAACTTGCGTCTCGCCGAACCGCTTGTTAATGTGGTCGATTTCCTCGTCTGCCACCTGAAGCTTCCGATTGAGTTTGGAAACTTCTGCGGCCTAGGCAGTAGCTGCCAACAGGGAAGCCTGTTATAGTAACAGCACAACATGTTAACTCTCCCAAATACTATGTGGATTCTTTGTCCGGTTTCTTTTAAAAACCAGACAGAGCCTCAGGGGCTATTGTCTGTACACAGGTATATTCCTCTATATGAAAAAGTTTGCAGAACATTATGTTGCATACCTCAAAGCCTATCAGTAGGCTGGTGAAGGCTTCGTTCACTCCGCTCTTAGCAGACTGAATCTTCTCCACCACCACACCCATCAGGGCTTCCTCCAGAGCGTTGGGCGCCTCCGGATTAGTGGAGGTCGCCGATGGAGCTGATGCTCCTCCCCCCTCTTTCAAAGGGGGCTGCTCACCTGACGGAGCCGCGTTGGTCTCTGGAATGGTGTTCGGCTGGGGCCCGGATTATTGGGACTCCCCGACGTGGGTTGGCATAGGGGTCGCCTCCCCTAGCTCTTCGGCGACCGAGGTGTTAACCTCGGGCGCCTTCTCGACGGCCTCGCTCGCCCCTCCTTGGTTAGGAGAGGTCCTTTGGGACCACACTTCGTTGTCCTCCATGGTGATAGGCGAGGAGGCTCGCGGCGGTGTCTCACTCTCTGCCATTTTGGGTGGCAGAGAGTTCCCCTCTGATAACAGATTTTGTAGGAGCTCACGGGGGAGGATGAAAGGCATATGACAAAATAACTTATATAATGAAAGCCAAAAGACCAAAGATAAACAAGTAAGTTTCTGAACACTTACGATTTGGCCAGGGGCTTTACCCTGGGAGGTCTCTTGGGGACCAGTTCGGCATCTGAGTCCGAACTGTCGGAGAGGATCACCTTCCCTCTCTTGGGCGCCTCCCCCTTCGGGTCCTTGAATGTCGCCCTCTTCTTCTTCCTCCCCTTACGTGGGGAGTCGCTTTCCACCTCCTCCTCCTCTTCTTCCTCATATCCCTCATGGGAAGAGAGGGCTTCGGTCTCTCCGGACACCGTGTCCGAAGGACCCTTGTGGCGGGGGCTGCCCTTGGCCTCCTTGCCTTTCTTCTTCTTGGCCTTATTCTCCAGCGCCTGATAAGGCGCCAGGACCAGCATCTTTGTTAGCTGGGGTGTGGCTGGGTCTTCAGGCCGCGGTGCCGAACAGTTGATCTGCTCTGCCTTTGTCGTCCAGCCCTGTACGGAAGGCAGGCAATACATTATATCTAACTTATTGACCGAATAGGTCTTCGGAAAAATTATGCTTACCGGCGAGGCCGGGTTCTCGATGTCGAGATCGATGTCTTCGGTCTTCATTAGCCAACTTTTCTGGGCCTTGAGGAGCTACTTCCATATATCTTCGTGCGTAGTGCCGAAGAAGTGCTTCAAGGTCCTTGGCTCCTTCGGATTGAACTCCCACATGCGGGAGGCCCGGAGTTGGCAGGGAAGGATGCGGCAGAAGAGCATCACCTGAATCACGTTTGTGAGACCGGTGTTCGAACCCAACACGTTGGAGATGCATTTCTGCAGCATCTGCACTTCCGGTTGGGACCCCCAATCAAGGCCCTTGGCGATCCACGAGGTGAGTCTCGTGGGGGGTCCAGATCTGAAGTTAGGCGTGGCCGTCCAGTTGGTGTCGCGGGGTTCGGTGAGGTAGAACCACTCCTGCTGCCACACCTTGACTGTCTCCACAAATGCCCCTTTGGGCCAGACGGCGTTGGGAAGCTTGCTTACCATAGCCCTGCCGCAGTCCGCGTGCTATTCGTCGACCACCTTCGGCTTCAGATTGAAGACCTTGAGCCACATGCCAAAGTGTGTGGAGATGCGAGAAGAGCCTCACACACGACGATGAACGCTGATATGTGGAGAAAGGATTTTGGGGCTAGATCATGGAAATCTAGCCCATAATAGAACATGAGGCCTCAGACGGAGGGGTAGAGGGGAAACCTTAGCCCTCGGAGGAAATGGGGAATGAACACGACCCTCTTGCCAGCCTCCGGAGTGGGCATAACCTGATCTTTATCAGGGAGCCTGTGCGCGATATCCGCGGATAGATAGCCAGCACTCCAGAGCTCCTTGATGTCCTTCTCGGTGACGAAGGAGGTCTCCCACTTGCCCTTGGAACCGGACCCGACCATTGCTGGGGAGGGTGGCAGTGGTGGGAAAGATTGGAGTTTTTCGGCGCTAGAGCTTGAAGATGGGAAGGCAGAAGCTAGAGGAAGGTGTGGGGAGAAAAGAAGGGATTTTTACCCTCTTATAGGCAATGAAAATACCAAACGCCCCCTCTCAAGCCGTAAACCTAGCCTGTTCCCAACGAGATCGTGCTTTAAGGCACGGTTGGGTTACCCAAACCATATTGATGACAATCCCATAATGGGCGGGCATGATATCTGTTTTGACAAGACGTGCCAATAGAGGCTATGCCTCGAAACGCGAAACAGGAGGCGTGAAAACGGTTCAAAATGTTAAGGAGTCAAGTGTGACACTTCACCGAAAAATTTGTCAGTAAAAGACACTGTTCTTACTTTGACATCTTGCCTTTGGGGCCAAGGGATATTGATTGTGCAGAGCCGGATACAATTCCTTTATGTAGGAAGCTAATTTGCAGTATTCAAGTGAGGGAACCCGCCTTCCAATGCCGAAGATAATCCGCGTGCCGAACACATCGTCATTGAAGACTGGTTCAGGGGATACTGAGGAGTCCTGGATTAGGGGGTCCTCGGGTGTCCGGACTATTTGATATGGGCCGGACTGATGGCCGTGAAGATAAAATTAAAGACTATCCCCCGTGTCCGGGTGGGACTCCTATATGTGTGGACGACAAGTTTGGTGTCCAGATATGCTATTTCCTTCCTTTGCAAACCGACTCTGTACAACCCTAGGCCCCTCCGGTGTATATATAAACCGGAGGGTTTAGTCTGTAGAGGCTATCGGAAATAATCATAGGCTAGACAGCTAGGGTTTAGCCATTACGATCTCTAGGTAGATCAACTCTTGTAACCCATATATTCATCGAATACAATCAAGCAGGACGTAGGGTTTTACCTCCTTTAAGAGGGCCCAAACCTGGGTAAACATTGAGTCCCTACTTTCCATTGTTACCATTGATCCTTAGACACACATCTTGGGACCCCCTACCCGAGATATGCCGGTTTTGACACCGACAACGGGGCCAAGGTGCTGGCCTCTAACCTTGAAGACGGTCGGACAAGCCGCGACCTGTTGGAAATATGCCCTAGAGGAAATAATATTGTATTATTATATTTCCATTTTCATAATTAAGAGTTTATATTTCATGCTATAACTGCTATGATCCTGGAATATGCGATTCAGTGGAAAACACATATGCATGTTGCTGTTTACTACACAACTTATTCTTGTAGACTCATGTTGGGCCTCCAAGCACAGAGTTTGTGGGACATCAACAAATTTCCCTCAAGTGCATGACCTAAGGTTTATCAATCCATGGGAGGCGTAGGATGAATATGGTCTCTCTCAAACAACCCTGCAATCAAATACAGAAAATCACTTCTGTCCCAAACATACCCAATACAATGGTAAATTGTATAGGTGCACTAGTTCGGTGAAGATATGGTGATACAAGTGTAGTATGGATAGTAGATATAGGTTTTTGTAATATGAAAATATAAAAACAATAAGGTAGAAAACAACAAAAGTGAGCACAAGCAGTATTGCAATGCTTAGAAACAAGGCCTAGGGTTTATACTTTCACTAGTGCAACCTCTCAACAGTGCTAACATAATTGAATCATATAACAATCCCTCAACGTGCCACAAAGAATCACTCCAAAGTTTCTATCGGAGAACGTAGAAGGAAAACGTGTATCAACCCCTATGCATAGATTCCCCAATGTCATGAAAATCCGCAAGTTGAATACCAAAACATATATCAAGTGACTCAATACCCCATTATCACCACGGGTATCCATATGTAAGACATACATCAAGTGTTATCAAATCCAAAATATTCAATCAAACATAAAGAAATCTCAAAGAGCAAGACTCAATTCATCACAATAAGATAGAGAGTGAAGAACACCATATGATCCGACTATATTAACAAAGCCCATGGTTACATCAAGATCAAGCCAAATTAAGATCACGAGAGAGAGAGAGAGAGAGAGAGAGAGATCAAACACATAGCTACTGGTACATACCCAACAGGCCAATGCACCACTCCCGCCGCATGCTCTGGCTCGGTTACCGGTGCCAGACCTCCTCATCTTGGGCTCGACAACGGCGTGGTCACAAACCCCATCACCTATAGCTCTCCGTGCTCGGCTTGAAGGTGCAGATCTATAATGCCAACACCTCCAACATCTACAGCGTCCCGTGCTCGAAGGACACCTGCGTCGACGACATCAGCCATGTCCTCTAGGTTCTTTGTGTAGATCGACTAAAGTCTGAACAGTGTTATGTCGTCTGAACTAAGTTTGATCATCTCTTTTGCCCATGGGCCAGCTCTGCTTTAAACTTAAGCCTAGTAGTGTTATGCACTGCTTGTTCTTATGTGTTGTTCTTGCTATTCTTGTGCGATCGGTTTTGTTGTTGTGTTTTGCCTGCTGTGAAGAGCTGCAAAAGGGCCGGTAAGACCACCGCATTTAGAAAGAGTGAGCAGAAGAACTACTTGCATGTTTCCAAACAGTTGTCCGTTGCATCTGCTCACCCTTGTAGTACAAACGCAGGCAACCTAACAACATGTCCTAATATAGGCCTTGATGCAATGCAGACAACCAATCAACATGTTGGTTTTCGCCTGCATTAGCTCAAACAGGCCCAACTAGGATAAATATGCAAAGTGCAAAAACAATGCACGTAACCAAACACGTCATTGTTGAGTAGATCAATTGTATTCAAGGTACGTTTTGGAGTTTTACGAACCGGTACGATAGCCAAGGTGACTTTGAGGGTGACCTAGGGTTAGCGTTCCGCCACCGCCGGCGCTGATCCGGCGTCGGCGTCCACCTTCGCTTACTCGGGCCAGTTTTGCGAGGGCGTCTCTATGATAGTGGGCATCTTCGTTTTCCTGTGCTCGGCTAACATCTAGACGATTCCCTGGCGGCTAGGGCGTATATGGCGACGGTGAACTAGTTCGCCCTCGTGGTCTGGGATGGAGTCCAACTCCAATCCTCGTTGTCTTTGTGCAGGGATCAAGAATTCCTACTGTTTACGTATGTCTATGGCAGATGTGATTTGGACGTATGTCTAAGCATGTCTGATGGTGAAGGAAACAATGATGTTATAGAGAAAATGATTGCTTCTGAATTGCTTCTCCTGATGGACAAACCATACAATGGAGAGGATGAGGCCTAGCCAACTAGAAGTCAGGAAAGTATGTGGGAAAAGATGGATGTGAATGACAAGAACATTACTAGCAGATCGACGGGCTCCCTCGAGGGGTACCACCGGGAGCAATGAATCACCTTGTGTGGAACTGCCGGGGTGTGGGGAACCGCCGGACAGTTCGTGGCTTGTTGGCCCTGGCTAGGGACAACTCCCTGATAACCCACAAGTATAAGGGATCAATTGTAGCCTCTTTTGATAAGTAAGAGTGTCGAACCCAACGAGGAGCTAAAGGTAGAACAAATATTCCCTCAAGATCTATCGACCACCGATACAACTCTACGCACGCTTACTGTTCGCTTTACCTAGAACAAGTATGAAACTAGAAGTACTTTGTAGGTGTTGTTGGATAGGTTTGCAAGATAATAAAGAGCACGTAAATAAAAAGTAGGGGCTGTTTAGATAAAGACACAACTAAGTTTGTTTTAGTAGAGAGTTTTTTGTCACGAGAGAGTTATTTGTCCCTAGGCATCGATAACTAGACCGGTAATCACTATTGCAATTTTGTTTGAGGGAGAGGCATAAGCTAACATACTTTCTCTTCTTGGATCATATGCACTTATGATTGGAACTCTAGAAAGCATCTGCAACTACTAAAGATCATTAAGGTAAAACCCAACCATATCATTATAAGGCATCAAGTCCTCTTTACTCCCATACGCAAACAACCTACTTACTCGGGTCAGTGCTTCTGTCACTCACGCCACCCACCATAAGCAAATCATGAACATATTGCAAACCCTACAGCGGGGATCCCTTATGTTTGCGTGACACGGACAACACCAATAATAAAACATGCAACTCAAACCAATCACGATCATCAATTAACCCATAGGACAAAACAGATCTACTCAAACATCATAGGATAGCCATACATCATTGGGAAATAATATATAGCGTTGAGCACCATGTTTAAGTAGAGATTACAACGGGTAAAAGAGGGGTTACACCGCTGCATAGAGGGGGTAAGAGTTGGTGATGACGGTGGTGAAGTTGTTGGTGTAGATTGCGGTGACGATGATGGCCCCGGCGGCATTTCGGCGCCACCGGGAGAGAGGGGGAGAGAGCCCCCTTCTTCTTCTTCTTCCTTGACCTTCCCCCTAGATGGGAGAAGGGTTTCCCCTATGGTCCTTGGCTTCCATGGCGGCGGAGGGGCGGGAGCCCCTCCGAGATTGGATCTCTCTCTCTCTGTTTCCTTCTGTTTCTGCGCTCCCTGATTCTGCCCTTTCACCGTTTCTTAAATTCCCGGAGATCCGTAACTCCGATTGGGCTGAAATTTGGACACGGTTTTTATCCAGATATTGGCTTTCTTGCGGCAAAATACGGGCACCAACCGCCTTATGGAGTGGCCATGAGGGCCCAGGGCGCGCTCCTCACCCTCGTGGGCCCCTCGGGCATCGTCTCGCGTCGATTCCACTTCCCAAAATTCACAAATATTCCAAAAATAATCTCTGCCAGTTTTTATCCCGTTTGGACTCTGTTTGATATGGATTTTCTGTGAAACAAAAAACATGCAACAAACAAGAACTGGCACTGGGCACTGGATCAATATGTTAGTCCCAAAAATAGTATAAAAAGTTGCCAAAAGTATGTAAAAGTTGTAGAATATTGGCATGGAACAATCAAAAATTATAGATACGACGGAGACGTATCAGCATCCCGAAGCTTAATTCCTGCTCGTCCTCGAGTAGGTAAATGATAAAAAAGATAATTTTTGATGTGGAATGCTACCTAGCATAATCTTGATCATATAATCTAATCATGGCATGAATATTAAGACACGAGTGATTCAAAGCAATAGTCTATCATTTGACATTAAGACAATAATACTTCAAGCATACCAATAAAGCGATCATGTCTTTTCAAAATAACATGGCCAAAGAAAGTTATCCCTACAAAATCATATAGTCTGACTATGCTCCATCTTCACCACACAAAATACTTAAATCATGCACAACTC
This sequence comes from Triticum aestivum, assembly GCF_018294505.1. Classification (NCBI taxonomy): domain Eukaryota; kingdom Viridiplantae; phylum Streptophyta; class Magnoliopsida; order Poales; family Poaceae; genus Triticum; species Triticum aestivum. The sequence goes on from NC_057799.1 coordinate 442,709,708, forward strand.
CGATGACAAGCCATGCAATTGTTTCATACTTTTGATGTTCTCAAACCTTTTCAACTTTCACGCAATACATGAGCGTGAGCCATGGATATAGCACTATAGGTGGAATAGAATATGATGGTGGAGGTTGTGTGGAGAAGACCAAAAGGGAGAAAGTCTCACATCAACTAGGCAAATTAATGGGCTATGGAGATGCCCATTAATCGATATCGATGCAAGTGAGTAGGGATTGCCATGCAACGAATGCACTAGAGCTATAAGTATATGAAAGCTCAAACTGAAAACTAAGTGGGTGTGCATCCAACTTGCTTGCTCATGAAGACCTCGGGCATTTGAGGAAGCCCATCACCGAAATACACAAGCCAAGTTCTATAATGAAAATTCCCACTAGTACATGAAAGTGATAACTCAAGAGACTCTCTATATGAAGAACATGGTGCTACTCTGAAGCACAAGTGTGGTAAAAGGATAGTAATATTGCCCCTTCTCTCTTTTTCTCTCATTTTTTTGGTGGGCTTCTTTGGCCTCTCTTTTTTATTTGGGCTTCTTTGGCCTCTTTCATTTTTTTTAAAGTCCGGAGTCTCATCCGATGGGGGAATCATAGTCTCCATCATCCTTTCCTCACTGGGGCAATGCTCTAATAATGATGATCATCACACTTTTATTAACTTACAACTCAATATTACAACTCGATATCTAGAACAATATGACTCTATATGAATGCCTCTGGCAGTGTACCAGGATGTGCGATGATCAAAGATATCAAAAAAAGAACAAGCCATGAAAATATCATGCTAGCTATCTTACGATCATGCGAAGCAATATGATAATGAATGCTCAAGTCATGTATATGAAGATGATGGAAGTTGCATGGCAATATATCTCGGAATGGCTATGGAAATGCCATGATAGGTAGGTATGGTGGCTGTTTTGGGGAAGATATAAGGAGGCTTATGTGTGATAGAGCGTATCGTATCACGGGGTTTGGATGCACCGGCGAAGTTTGCACCAACTCTTGAGGTGAGAAAGGGCAACGCACGGTACCGAAGAGGCTAGCAATGGTGGAAGGGTGAGAGTGCATATAATCCATGGACTCAACATTAGTCATATATAACTCACATACTTATTGCAAAAATTTATTAGCCATCAAAACAAAGTACTACATGCATGCTCCTAGGGGGATAGATTGGTAGGAAAAGATCATCGCTCGTCGCTGACCGCCACTCATAAGGAAGACAATCAATAAATAAATCATGCTCCGACTTCGTTACATAACGGTTCACCATACGTGCATGCTACGGGAATCACAGACTTCAACACAAGTATTTCTACAATCCACAATTACCCACTAGCATGACTCTAATATCACCATCTTTATATCGCAAAACTATTACAAGGAATCAAACATATCATATTCAGTGATCTGCAAGTTTTATGTAGGATTTTATGACTAACCATGTGAATGACCAATTCCTGTCATCTCTCTAAATAGATATAAGTGAAGCAAGGGAGTTAATTCTTTCTACAAAAGATATGCCCACACTCTAAAAAATATAAGTGAAGCAAAAGAGCATTCTACAAATGGCGGTTTTCTATGTGTAGGGAAACAGGCAATCCAAACTTCAAATGATATAAGTTAAGCACATGAAGCATTCTATAAAGCCATACATCAAAAGATATAAGTGAAGTGCAATGAGCATTCTATAAATCAACCATGGACTATCTCATACCAGCATGGTGCATCAAAGAAAAGTGAAAACTAAATGCAAAAGACGCTCCAAGATTTGCACATATCACATGAACGAAACAAAACCGAAAACATACCGATACTTGTCGAAGAAAGAGGGGATGCCTTCCAGGGCATCCCCAAGCTTAGACGCTTGAGTCTCCTTGAGTATTTACTTGGGGTGCCTTGGGCATCCCCAAGCTTGAGATCTTGCCTCTCCTCCTTCTCCTCACATCGAGACCTCCTCGATCTTTGATCACTTCATCCACACAAAACTCAACAGAAAGTTCGGTAAGATCCGTTAGTGTAATAAAGCAAATCACTACTCTAAGTACTGTTGCAAACCAATTCATATTTTGTTTTTGCATTGTAGCTACTATAATATAACTTTTCCATGGCTTAATCCACTGATAGAAATCGATAGTTTCATCAAAACAAGCAAAACAATGCATCAAAAACAGAATCTGTCTTAAACAGGACAGTCTGTAGCAATCTGAACATTCACCATACCTCTGGTACTCCACAAATTCTGAAAAAATTAGGAAAAACAAACAATTTGTATAGAAAGACAGTGCAAAATGTTTCAGAACCGTTTGACGTTCCAGTAAAAATGTAAAATCGCGCACTACAACCAAAGTTTCTGTTTTGCACCGCACAAACCAACAAGCAATCTAAACATCCTAAAGGAAAATCTTGGCACATTATTTTTATAATACAATGGAATTGTACAAGGGGATAATTATTTTTGTTGAAAATTTTCTGTAATTAAGATTCACAAAGTTTCCGTGAGCATGAACAAAGTTCAAGGACGTCCCCCACATTCACAATGCTCGTCTATCTCACTTTCACTTTTCTTTTTGTGAAGTTTTAAGTTCCCCTCTATATTTTTTCGTTTTTAAACTTTATAAAAGCACTCAATAGAAATAAATGACTCTCTAAAACTTCTGGGTTGTCTCCCTGCCAGCGCTTTCTTTAAAGCCATTAAGCTAGGCTTAATGTGCTCAAGTAACGAATCCACCCGGATCCCAAGGTATATCAAAGCCAATTTTAATTAACAATGATTTGGCATTTAGTAGTGAGCACAAAGCAACATATATCAAGCAATGACGAAGTCTAACTCTCTTCCTATGCATCGGCATGTCATACAAGAACAATTCATGCACATCAAGTAAAGGCCAATACATAGCATAAGCAGTTTCTTGCAATTCTATCATGTTGGAAACATAGAGAGGTGGAGATATAGTTCCTCTCTCATAATAATTGCAAGCAGGAGCAGCAAGCACATGCATATTATATTCATCAAAATCATCATGTGCAACGGTAAAAGGCAACCCATCAATATAATCCTTAATAAGTGCAAACTTCTCCGATATAGTGTAGTTTGGAGAATTCAAAAAGATAATAGGACTATCATGTGTGGGTGCAATAGCAACAATTTCATGTTTAACATAACGAACAATAGCAAGTTCATCTCCATAAGCATAATTCATATTGGCATCTTGGCCACAAGAATAGCAAGCATCAAGTTCGTCAAAAAGGGATATTTCAAACGAATCAACGGGATCATAGCAATTATCATGGCATTCATCCTTTGGTAAGAACGAAGGGACATTAAATAATGTATGAGTTGAAGAGTTACTCTCATTAGAAGGTGGGCACGTGTAGCTAATCCGATCTTCCTCCTTTTGTTTTTCGCTCTCCTCATCATCTTTTTCATCCAATGAGCTCACAGTTTCATCAATTTCTTCTTCCATAGACTCCCGCAAAATGTTAGTCTCTTCTTGGACAGCGGAGGAGTCCTCAATATATGGTTTAACATAGGCATTAGAAGCATAATCATCATAACAATATTTAAGTATGGCAAAATTTTCAGATTTGTAAAGAGTAGCATCATACTTTTCAATCAAACAAGCAATTTCATAAGCACCCTTAAAAGCAACAAATTCTTCAATTTGTTTAACATCATAGTAATTATAAACACCCTTAGCATACGAAGATACGATTCCATTATCACTAAACAAACATTTGTATGGAAGGTGTTTCTTAGGGTCTTCAGAACAACAAGTAAAATCATATATTTCACATAAATTGCAAGCATAGCATTGCAAATGATGAATTTGACCCAGTAAAAGTTTCCCTTTTTGAGATAATCGGTGTCGCACATAACAAGCATGCTCATCTAAAGATTTTCCCTCAACTAAGCTAGTTGGGGTTTCAGCACGAGCACATAGGGATCGAAGATGATCCAAGTAAAAAGCTTCAGCACTATGATAGATTTTGGGTGGTTCTTCAACCATTGTTTTAGAAAGTGACGTTTTGCATCTTCGCTTCCGAGGGTTAGGGTATAGGCCGTTTCGAGCAAGCTTTCGCTTTTTCTCCCGGCTTTCTACAACTTTCGCTTTAGCTTCCAAAGGCGACCCAATGACCTTTCCGGAATTGGAAGTATTCGTCGCCCTACCCTAAGAAAGAAGTCACTATAAAACTGCTTGCCCTCCAGAAGTACCAAAGGTGCGCGGAGCCCGGTGAAAATGAATATGTTAACGGTTGAAGTAGATTCTTCTTTTCTCTCAAAAAACCCCTTCCCAAACTGTACAAGCTTCTTCCAAAGCATACGTCTTTCTAGATGTATATGACGATCTCTAGATAGATGGATCTTATATGAATCATATGATGAAGTACCACATGAGTGGATATATAGGAAAGGAATCCAAATCTGCCGAATCGCTCATGTTATGATCTTCTACATCCTAGGTCTCTGCGTTCCGTCATCTGGCTTATGTTCTTCATGTAGCATTCAGATCGAATGACTCTATGAAATTACGTCGATACTTCCACATATTATGGGTAACGTAGGAGACATCCCTATTTTCCCCTGGGGGTCTTAATTACCACTGCTTAGCTTTCAATTTGCCTCTGACCATCAAATTAAATGTGAATAACCCGTCCTCCTCTCTTTGAAACAAGGGGCGCTTCCGGTTCTGTGCATGCTTCAAACAATTTTGTCTTCTCCATATTACCATATCTCTAGAGCCAATAATTTTCTATGAGGAACTACTGAACTCAATCACTTGCTGCCGTTACTCAACAGTTTTCTGTTGATATTAGCAAAATAGAGCTCCTCATAGAAAAGAATGGCGAAGAAAGTGTTAGAGTACTTTCTTTCTATTCAATCCTGGAACTTGTTCTTTTCCGATCGACCTATCAACAGTAGCGATTATACCCCGTCGAGCGAGTTAGGAGCTGCTGACAAAGAAGGCCGAAACCAGATGAGATGGCCGAAGCAGATACCAGAGAATAGGTTCCTTCACCGAAGTCTACTTTATTTTAGAATTCAAATTCAATTGATGCCGCACAGGCTGACCATATTTTGTGTTCCATATCCATAACTAAAGATAGAGAACAACTTAGAACAGGAAATAAAAACTACTTAGTGATAAAGCAAACAAGCACACAAGAGAATATTCACCCCACGCTATAACTCCACGCCAACAGCGCCAGAAAAAGGTCTTGATAACCCACAAGTATAGGGGATCAATTGTAGCCTATTTCGATAAGTAAGAGTGTCGAACCCAACGAGGAGCTAAAGGTAGAAAAAATATTCCCTCAAGTTCTATCGACCACTGATACAACTCTACGCACGCTTAATGTTCACTTTGCCTAGAACAAGTATGAAACTAGAAGTACTTTGTAGGTGTTGTTGGATAGGTTTGCAAGATAATAAAGAGCACGTAAATAAAAAGTAGGGGCTGTTTAGATAAAGACACAACTAAGTTAGTTTTAGTAGAGAGCTTTTTGTCACGAGAGAGTTATTTGTCCCTAGGCAATCGTTAACTAGACCGGTAATCACTATTGCAATTTTATTTGAGGGAGAGGCATAAGCTAACATACTTCCTCTTCTTGGATCATATGCACTTATGCTTGGAACTCTAGCAAGCATCCGCAACTACTAAAGATCATTGAGGTAAAACCCAACCATAGCATTACAAGGCATCAAGTCCTCTTTACTCCCATACGTAAACAACCTACTTACTCGGGTCAGTGCTTCTGTCACTCACGCCACCCACCATAAGCAAATCATGAACATATTGCAAACCCTACAACGGGGATCCCTCACGCTTGCGCGACACGGAGAGCACCATAGAACAACACCAATAATAAAACATGCAACTCAAACCAATCACGATCATCAATTAACCCATAGGACAAAACAGATCTACTCAAACATCATAGGATAGCCATACATCATTGGGAAATAATATATAGCATTGAGCACCATGTTTTAGTAGAGATTACAACGGGTAAAAGAGGGGTTACAGCGCTGCAGGGGGGGGAAGAGTTGGTGATGACGGTGGTGAAGTTGTTCGTGTAGATTGCGGTGACGATGATGGCCCCGGCGGCGTTCCGGCGCCACCGGGAGAGAGGGGGAGAGAGCCCCCCTTCTTCTTCTTCTTCTTCCTTGACCTTCCCCCTAGATGGGAGAAGGGTTTCCCCTATGGTCCTTGGCTTCCATGGCGGCGGAGGGGCGGGAGCCCCTCCGAGATTGGATCTCTCTCTGTTTCCTTCTGTTTCTGCGCTCCCTCATTCTGCCCTTTCACCGTTTCTTAAATTCCCGGAGATCCGTAACTCCGATTGGGCTGAAATTTGGACATGATTTTTATCCAGATATTGGCTTTCTTGCGGCGAAAGAAGGGCACCAACCGCCTTACAGAGTGGCCACGAGGGCCCAGGGCGCTCCCCTCACCCTCGTGGGCCCCTTGGGCATCGTCTCGCGTTGATTCCACTTCCCAAAATTCATGAATATTCTAAAAATAATCTCCGCCAGTTTTTATCCCGTTTGGACTCCGTTTGATATGGATTTTATGCGAAACAAAAAACATGCAACAAACAGGAACTGACACTGGGCACTGGATCAATATGTTAGTCCCAAAAATAGTATAAAAAGTTGCCAAAAGTTTGTAAAAGTTGTAGAATATTGGCATGGAACAATAAAAAATTATAGATACGACAGAGACGTATCACTCTCCCGTCTTTCTTTGCGAGACGAGGCAAGTCGCGGTAAAGGTGGAGAAATTGCGATGGCGACTTGGGCTCCGTGGCTTTCATGGAGTTGATTCAGATGGAAGAGGTGGTGGACTCGAGTTGTTTTGGGATGACGCGCTGCAGGTGACGATCCTCGAAGCGTGCAGCCATTTCATTGATGTGAGAATTCTTGATCCTGGAATAGATAAGCAATGGAGGGTTACCTTTGTCTATGGGGAACCACGGGTGGAGAACAGGAAATACACGTGGGATGATTTAACAAGACTGAGAGGGGTGTCCAATGATCCATGGTTAGTGTGTGGAGATTTCAATGAGTGCATGTGTGTCACACCCTGATTTTTGGCCCTTTCTTTTTCTTTTGTTTTTCTTTGGATTTTTGATTTGAATTGCTTTTATGTGGCTCTTTGTACTTGAAACCTGAGGAGATTACCTTTGATTCCTCTCCCTAGTGGCTTTTCATCCTCAAAGCCATCTCAAGATCATGTCATTCCCGTCTTGGACCAATCCCAATATTATTTTTATTGGGAATATTCCTTTTTCTATTAAAGGAATAATCCTTTTTGCGCTAGGTTGTGAAGCAACCTACCTTTTTGTCATCCACAAAATTCCCAAATAATTCTCATAAATTGTTTGGGTCATATCTTCCACAGATATGTCAAAACCCTTCCTTGGCATCATAAAAAATAATTCATTAAGATTCCTTTTCCTATTTTGCCCTAGTTGGCACTTGGTGAAGGAAGTGTCATTTATCTTTGATTGATTGACCCCAAACTTTTTGGGAACCTTTTCCTATCCATATCATGGCCTCATACCAAAATTCAACTCAATTTGCATAGAGAATATTCCTCAGCAAATTTCCAAAGTTTGTGTCAGATGGAAGCCTTTGTGAAGGTAGTACCAGCTAGGAGTATCCAAATGAGTTGAAATTTTGCAAGATCCTTCATGTGCTTATATCATGACCCTCCACCAATTTTCAGATCCATCTAATAATCTATGTGAGCACACCTTCAAATCTTTGCTTCTGTCAATATTTTCAGGTTGTGAAGCAAGTATATTTTTTATTGCTTCATTAATGCTGAAAATTTACCAAGACCTTCTCCTACCATATAACTCCTCTCCACCAAATTTGGGCTTATTTCATCAAGTCATCTTCCCTCCAAAATTTTCTCAAGTTTGTGGACAATGAAGATCACTGTGAAGTGATGACGCACAAGTATAGGGGATCAATTGTAGCTCTTTGATAAGTAAGAGTATCGAACCCAACGAGGAGCAGAAGGAAATGACTAGTGGTTTTCAGCAAGGTAATGTCTGCAAGTGCTGAAATTGTAAGTAACAGAGTAGTTTGATAGCAAGATAATTTGTAACGAGCAAGTAACGATAGTAGTAGCAAAATTGTAGCCCAATCCTTTTGAGGCAAAGGACATGCCAAAACGGTCTCTTTTGATAGGCAAAGCGTTCTTGAGGGTACACGGGATTTTCATCTAGTCACTTTCACCATGTTGGTTTGATTCGTGTTCGGTACTTTGATAATTTGATATGTGGGTGGAACGGTGCTTAGGTGCTGTTCTTACTTGAAAAAACCTCCTACTTATGATTAACCCTCCCGCAAGCATCCGCAACTATGAGAAAAGTATTAAGAATAAATTCTAACCATAGCATGAAACTTTTGGATCCAGTCGGTCCCTTACGGAATAGCGCATATGAAAGTGCGTTATATCGACTAGAGGGGGGGGGTGAATAGGCGATTATTACAAATTCGTCACAGAGGAATTTCAAGGTGAGGAAATTCCTAAGCAACGAACTACAGAACAGAAGCGCAGTCATGATGATGAAATGAAAACAAGCACAGAGTACAAGTAGCGTGTAAACAGGATAAGCAGGCTGAAGACAAACTGACTGAAGAAATATGATTGAGGAAATTGAGAAAGTCTTCAGTCAAAGTCTTCAAACAGTAACGATCAAGTACTTCAACACAGAAATGAGGAAATGAAAGGGTTGAGGAAATAGAACCAGTAGCTTGGTGAAGATGATGATTTGGTAGATCAGTTCGAACTGCTGTGACAGTCGTACGTCTGGTTGGAGCGGCTAGGTATTTAAACCTGAGGACACACAATCCTCACCGTATTCTCCTTGAGTTAAGATCACATGGACCTCGCCCAATCACTCGTGGTAAGTCTTCAGGTGACTTCCAAACCTTCACAGACTCGATCACTCGGGGATCACAATTTCCTCTTGGATGCTCTAGACCATGACGCCTAACCGTCTGGAGGATGCACAGTCCTCAAAGGTAACAAGCGTCGGTTCCACACAGTAACAATCTCTTCAGTGATGCTCAATTACTTTGGGTTTGTAGGTGTTTGGGTTTGGGTTTTCCTCACTTGTTGATTTTCGCTCAAAGTCCTCGGAGGATGGGATGCTCTGAATGATAAGTGTTAGTTTCTCTCAAAGCAGCCAACCAACTAGTGGTTGTAGGGGGTGGATATTTATAGCCCAGGGAGTAGCCCGACATGATAAGGCATAAATGCCCTTCAATGATATGACCGTTCGGTGGGTAGATATTTTGGGACAGCTGGCGCATAGCACAGCAACGGTCGGATATTTGAGTATCAAATTCCTGAGGGCTATCATGTTCCTCACTTGTAGGCAATCCGCACTGGCAAATTCCTAACTCCTCAGTCAGAACAAATTCCTCAGAGGCCAGAAGATCTTCGTCTCTATCACTGAAGAAATTGACTGAACTGCATGAGATTTCCAATGCTTCAATCGAAAGGATTGGTAGGTGTAGGATTTTGAGATGAGCATCACTTGGAAACTTTTCCTTAGTTTTACCTCGACCCCTTTAACAGTACGGTGTTTCCTATGACTCAAGAAAGAGAAAATGAAACTACGAAAACAAAAGTCTTCACGCTTCATAATTCTCGCATGAATATCAAGTCTTCATGGTCACACCACTTTCTTCACTTTCAAAGTCTTCAGAAAACCAAAGTCTTCAGCTGAAGACATTCATTTTCAGGGGTCGACTTTCATCTTATATATCAAACTCCTCATAGAGTTATAGACCTGTGTACACTCACAAACTCATTAGTCCCTTAACCTATAAGTCTTCAATGCACCAAAATCACTAAGGGGCACTAGATGCACTTACAATCCCCCCCTTTTTGGTGATTGATGACAATATAGGTTAAGTTTTCAACGGGGGTAAACATATGAAGTGTAAATACTGATATCGAGGAATTTGATTGCAAGATATAGAAGAACTTGAAGGAAATATGCCCTAGAGACAATAATAAAGTATTATTTATTTCCTTATATCATGATAAATGTTTATTATTCATGCTAGAATTGTATTAACCGGAAACATAATACATGTGTGAATACATAGACAAACAGAGTGTCACTAGTATGCCTCTACTTGACTAGCTCGTTAATCAAAGATGGTTATGTTTCCTAGCCATAGACATGAGTTGTCATTTGATTAACGGGATCACCTCATTAGGAGAATGACGTGATTGACTTGAACCATTCCGTTAGCTTAGCACTCGATCGTTTAGTATGTTGCTATTGCTTTCTTCATGACTTATACATGTTCCTATGACTATGAGATTATGCAACTCCCGTTTACCGGAGGAACACTTTGTGTGCTACCAAACGTCACAACATAACTGGGTGATTATAAAGGTGCTCTACAGGTGTCTCCAAAGGTACTTGTTGGGTTGGCGTATTTCGAGATTAGGATTTGTCACTCCGATTGTCGGAGAGGTATCTCTGGGCCCACTCGGTAATGCACATCACTATAAGCCTTGCAAGCATTGTAACTAATGAGTTAGTTGCAGGATGATGTATTACAGAACGAGTAAAGAGACTTGCCGGTAACGAGATTGAACTAGGTATTGAGATACCGACGATCGAATCTCGGGCAAGTAACATACCGTTGACAAAGGGAACAACGTATGTTGTTATGCGGTCTGACCGATAAAGATCTTCGTAGAATATGTGGGATCTAATATGAGCATCCAGGTTCCGCTATTGGTTATTGACCGGAGAGGTGTCTCGGTCATGTCTACATAGTTCTCGAACCTGTAGGGTCCGCACGCTTAACGTTACGATGACAGTTATATTATGAGTTTATATGTTTTGATGTACCGAAGGTTGTTCGAAGTCCCGGATGTGATCACGGACATGACGAGGAGTCTCGAAATGGTCGAGATATAAAGATTGATATATTGGACGATTATATTCGGACACCGGAAGTGTTCCGGAGAAGATTCGGATAAAACCGGAGTGCCGGAGGGGTTACCGGAACCCCCCGGGGAAGTATTGGGCCTTAGTGGGCCTGAGGGGAGAGAGAGGGCAGCAGCCCAGGAGGTGGCACGCCCCCTCCCATGGGGAGTCCGAATTGGACTAGGGGAGGGGGGCGCGGCCCCTCTTTCCCTCTCCCTCTCCCTCTCTTTCCTTCCCCCTTCTCTCTTCCTAGTTGGACTAGGAAAGGGGAGTCCTACTCCTACTAGGAGGAGGACTCCCCCCCTCCTTGGCGTGCCCCAAGGGCCAGCCGGCCTCGCCCCTTGCTCCTTTATATACGGGGGCAGGGGGGCACCTCTCGACACACAATTTATATACGATATTTTAGCCGTGTGCGGTGCCCCCCTCCACCATATTACACCTCGATAATATCATTGCAGAGCTTAGGCGAAGCCCTGCGTCGGTAGAACATCATCTTCGTCACCACGCCGTCGTGCTGACGAAACTCTCCCTCAACACTCGGCTGGATCGGAGTTCGAGGGACGTCATCGAGCTGAACGTGTGTTGAACTCGGAGGTGCCGTGCGTTCGGTACTTGATCGGTCGGATCGTGAAGACGTACGACTACATCAACCGCATTGTGTTAACGCTTTCGCTTTCGGTCTACGAGGGTACGTGGACAACACTCTCCCCTCTCGTTGCTATGCATCACCATGATCTTGCGTGTGCGTAGGAATTTTTTTGAAATTACTACGTTCCCCAACAGTGGTATCAGAGCCTGGTTTTATGCGTTGATGTTATGCACGAGTAGAACACAAGTGAGTTGTGGGCGATATAAGTCATACTGCTTACCAGCATGTCATACTTTGGTTCAGCGGTATTGTGAGATGAAGCGGCCCGGACCGACATTACGCGTACGCTTACGCGAGACTGGTTTCACCGTTGCGAGCACTCGTTGCTTAAAGGTGACTGGCGGGTGTCTGTCTCTCTCACTTTAGTTGAACCGAGTGTGGCTACGCCCGGTCCTTGCGAAGGTTAAAACAGCACCAACTTGACAAACTATCGTTGTGGTTTTGATGCGTAGGTAAGAACGGTTCTTGCTAAGCCCGTAGCAGCCACGTAAAACTTGCAACAACAAAGTAGAGGACGTCTAACTTGTTTTTGCAGGGCATGTTGGGATGTGATATGGTCAAGACATGATGCTATATTTTATTGTATGAGATGATCATGTTTTGTAATCAAGTTATCGGCAACTGGCAGGAGCCATATGGTTGTCGCTTTATTGTATGAAATGCAATCGCCATGTAATTGTTTTACTTTATCACTAAGCGGTAGCGATAGTCGTAAAAGCAATAGTTGGCGGGACGACAACGATGCTACGATGGAGATCAAGGTGTCGCGCCGGTGACGATGGTGATCATGACGGTGCTTCGGAGATGGAGATCACAAGCACAAGATGATGATGGCCATATCATATCACTTATATTGATTGCATGTGATGTTTATCTTTTATGCATCTTATCTTGCTTTGATTGACGGTAGCATTATAAGATGATCTCTCACTAAAATTTCAAGATAAAAGTGTTCTCCCTGAGTATGCACCGTTGCGAAAGTTCTTCGTGCTGAGACACCACGTGATGATCGGGTGTGATAGGCTCTACGTTCAATACAATGGGTGCAAAACAGTTGCACACGCGGAATACTCAGGTTAAACTTGACGAGCCTAGCATATGCAGATATGGCCTCGGAACACGGAGACCGAAAGGTCGAGCGTGAATCATATAGTAGATATGATCAACATAGTGATGTTCACCATTGAAACTACTCCATCTCACGTGATGATCGGACATGGTTTAGTTGATATGGATCACGTGATCACTTAGATGATTAGAGGGATGTCTATCTAAGTGGGAGTTCTTAAGTAATATGATTAATTGAACTTAAATTTATCATGAACTTAGTCCTGATAGTATTTTGCAAATTATGTTGTAGATCAATAGCTCGCGTTGTTGCTTCCCTGTGTTTATTTTTGATATGTTCCTAGAGAAAAATTATGTTGAAAGATGTTAGTAGCAAAGATGCGGATTGGATCCGTGATCTGAGGATTATCCTCATTGCTGCACAGAAAAATTATGTCCTTGATGCACCGCTAGGTGACAGACCTATTGCAGGAGCAGATGCAGACGTTATGAACGTTTGGCTAGCTCAATATGATGACTACTTGATAGTTTAGTGCACCATGCTTAACGGCTTAGAATCGGGACTTCAAAGACGTTTTGAACGTCATGGACCATATGAGATGTTCCAGGAGTTGAAGTTAATATTTCAAGCAAATACCCGAGTTGAGAGATATGAAGTCTCCAACAAGTTCTATAGCTAAAAGATGGAGGAGAATAGCTCAAGCAGTGAGCATGTGCTCAGATTGTCTGGGTACTACAATCGCTTGAATCAAGTGGGAGTTAATCTTCCAGATAAAATAGTGATTGACAGAATTCTCTAGTCACCATCACCAAGTTAGTAGAACTTCGTGATGAACTATAGTATGCAAGGGATGACGAAAGTAATTCCCGAGCTCTTCGCGATGCTGAAATCGACGAAGGTAGAAATCAAGAAAGAGCATCAAGTGTTGATGGTTAACAAGACCACTAGTTTCAAGAAAAGGGCAAAGGGATAGAAGGGGAACTTCAAAAAGAACGTCAAGCAAGTTGCTACTCAAGTGAAGAAGCCCAAGTCTGTACCTAAGCCTGAGACTAAGTGCTTCTACTGCAAAGGGACTGGTCACTGGAAGCGGAACTACCCCAACTATTTGGTGGATAAGAAGGATGGCAAAGTGAACAAAGGTATATTGGATATACATGTTATTGATGTGTACTTTACTAGTGTTTATAGCAACCCCTCGGTATTTGATACTGGTTCAGTTGCTAAGATTAGTAACTCGAAATGGGAGTTGCAGAATAAACAGAGACTAGTAAAAGGCGAGGTGACGATGTGTGTTGGAAGTAGTTCCAAGATTGATATGATCATCATCGCACACTCCCTATACTTTCGGGATTAGTGTTGAAACTAAATAAGTGTTATTTGGTGTTTGCGTTGAGCATGAATATGATTTGATCATGTTTGTTGCAATACGGTTATTCATTTAAATTAGAGAATAATTGTTGTTCTGTTTACATGAATAAAACCTTCTATGGTCATACACCCAATAAAATGGTTTGTTGGATCTCGATCGTAGTGATACACATATTCATAATAATGAAGCCAAAAGATGCAAAGTTAATAATGATAGTGCAACTTATTTGTGGCACTGCCGTTTAGGTCATATTGGTGTAAAGCGCATGAAGAAACTCCATACTGATGGGATTTTGGAATCACTTGATTATGAATCACTTGATGCTTGCGAACCGTGCCTCATGGGCAAGATGACTAAAACGCCGTTCTCCGGAACTATGGAGAGAGCAACAGATTTGTTGGAAATCATACATACAGATGTATGTGGTCCGATGAATATTGAGGCTCGTAGCAGGTATCATTATTTTCTGACCTTCACAGATGATTTGAGCAGATATGGGTATATCTACTTAATGAAACAGAAGTCTGAAACATTTGAAAAGTCCATATAATTTCAGAGTGAAGCGGAAAATCATCGTAACTAGAAAATAAAGTTTCTACGATCTAATCGTGGAGAAGAGTATTTGAGTTACGAGTTTGGCCTTCAGTTAAAACAATGTGAAATAGTTTCACTACTCACGCCACCTGGAACACCACGGTGTAATGGTGTGTCCGAACATCGTAACCGTACTTTATTAGATATGGTGCGATATATGATGTCTCTTACCGATCTACCACTATCGTTTTGGGGTTATGCATTAGAGACAACTGCATTCACGTTAAATAGGGTACCATCTAAATCCGTTGAGACGACATCTTATGAACTGTGGTTTGGCAAGAAACCAAAGTTATCATTTCTTAAAGTTTGGGGTTGCGATGGTTATGTGAAAAGGTTTCATCCTGATAAGCTCAAACCCAAATCGGAGAAATGTGTCTTCATAGGATACCCAAAGGAGACAGTTGGGTACACCTTCTATCACAGATCCGAAGGCAAGACATTCGTTGCTAAGAATGGATCCTTTCTAGAGAAGGAGTTTCTCTCGAAAGAAGTGAGTGGGAGGAAAGTAGAACTTGATGAGGTAACTGTACCTGCTCCCTTATTGGAAAGTAGTTCATCACAGAAATCTGTTCCTGTGACTCCTACACCAATTAGTGAGGAAGTTAATGATGATGATCATGTAACTTCAGATCAAGTTACTACCAAACCTCGTAGGTAAACCAGAGTGAGATCCACACCAGAGTGGTACGGTAATCCTGTTCTGGAGGTCATGTTATTTGACCATGACGAACCTACGAACTATGAGGAAGCGATGGTGAGCCCAGATTCCGCAAAATGGCTTGAGGCCATGAAATCTGAGATGAGATCCATGTATGAGAACAAAGTATGGACTTTGATTGACTTGCCCAATGATTGGCGAGCGATTGAGATTAAAATGGATCTTCAAGAGGAAGACGTACGCTGATAGTAGTGTTACTATCTACAAAGCTAGACTTGTCGGAAAAAGGTTTTTGACAAAGTTCAAGGTGTTGACTACGATGAGATTTTCTCACTCGCAGCGATGCTTAAGTCTGTCCGAATTATGTTAGCAATTGCAGAATTTTATGAAATCTGGCAAATGGATAAACAAAACTACATTCCTTAATGGATTTATTAAAGAAGAGTTGTATATGATGCAACCAGAAGGTTTTGTCAATCCTAAAGGTGCTAACAAAATATGCAAGCTCCAGTGATCCATCTATGGACTGGTGCAAGCATCTCGGAGTTGGAATATACGCTTTGATAAGTTGATAAAAGGATATAGTTTTATACAGACTTGCGGTGAAGCCTGTATTTACAAGAAAGTGAGTGGGAGCACTACAACATTTCTGATAAGTATATGTGAATGACATATTGTTGATCGGAAATAATGTAGAATTATTCTGCAAAGCATAAAGGAGTGTTTGAAAGGAGTTTTTCAAAGAAAGACCTCGGTGAAGCTGCTTACATATTGAGCATCAAGATCTATAGAGATAGATCAAGACGCTTGATAAGTTTTTTCAATGAGTACATACCTTAACAAGATTTTGAAGTAGTTCAAAATAGAACAGTCAAAGAAAGAGTTCTTGCCTGTGTTACAAGGTGTGAAATTGAGTAAGACTCAAAGCCCGACCACGGCAGAAGATAGAAAGAGAATGAAAGTCATTCCCTATGCCTTGGCCATAGGTTCTATAAAGTATGCCATGCTGTGTACCAGATCTATTGTATACCCTACACTGATTTTGGCAAGGGAGTACAATAGTGATCTAGGAGTAGATCACTGGACAGCGGTCAAAATTATCCTTAGTGGAATAAGGATATGTTTCTCGATTATGGAAGTGACAAAAGGTTCGTCGTAAAGGGTTACGTCGATGCAAGTTTTGACACTAATCTAGATGACTCTAAGTCTCAGTCTAGATACATATTGAAACTGGGAGCAATTAGCTAGAGTAGCTCCGTGCAGAGCATTGTAGACATAGAAATTTGCAAAATACTTACGGATCTGAATGTGACAGACCCGTTGACTAAAATTATCTCACAAGCAAAACATGATCACACCTTAGTACTCTTTGGGTGTTAATCACATAGCGATGTGAACTAGATTACTGACTCTAGTAAACCTTTTGGGTGTTGGTCACATGACGATGTGAACTATGGGTGTTAATCACATGGTGATGTGAACTATTGATGTTAAATCACATGGCGATGTGAACTAGATTATTGACTCTAGTGCAAGTGGGAGACTGAAGGAAATATGCCCTAGAGGCAATAATAAAGTATTATTTATTTCCTTATATCATGATAAATGTTTATTATTCATGCTAGAATTGTATTAACCGGAAACATAATACATGTGTGAATACATAGACAAACAGAGTGTCACTAGTATGCCTCTACTTGACTAGCTCGTTAATCAAAGATGGTTATGTTTCCTAGCCATAGACATGAGTTGTCATTTGATTAACGGGATCACCTCATTAGGAGAATGACGTGATTGACTTGACCCATTCCGTTAGCTTAGCACTCGATCGTTTAGTATGTTGCTATTGCTTTCTTCATGACTTATACATGTTCCTATGACTATGAGATTATGCAACTCCCGTTTACCGGAGGAACACTTTGTGTGCTACCAAACGTCACAACGTAACTGGGTGATTATAAAGGTGCTCTACAGGTGTCTCCAAAGGTACTTGTTGGGTTGGCGTATTTCGAGATTAGGATTTGTCACTCCGATTGTCGGAGAGGTATCTCTGGGCCCACTCGGTAATGCACATCACTATAAGCCTTGCAAGCATTGTAACTAATGAGTTAGTTGCGGGATGATGTATTACGGAACGAGTAAAGAGACTTGCCGGTAACGAGATTGAACTAGGTATTGAGATACCGACGATCGAATCTCGGGCAAGTAACATACCGATGACAAAGGGAACAACGTATGTTGTTATGCGGTCTGACCGATAAAGATCTTCATAGAATATGTGGGAGCTAATATGAGCATCCAGGTTCCGCTATTGGTTATTGACCAGAGAGGTGTCTCGGTCATGTCTACATAGTTCTCGAACCCGTAGGGTCCGCACGCTTAACGTTACGATGACAGTTATATTATGAGTTTATATGTTTTGATGTACCGAAGGTTGTTCGAAGTCCCGGATGTGATCACGGACATGACGAGGAGTCTCGAAATGGTCGAGACATAAAGATTGATATATTGGACGATTATATTCGGACACCGGAAGTGTTCCGGAGAAGATTCGGATAAAACCGGAGTGCCGGAGGGGTTACCGAAACCGCCCGGGGAAGTATTGGGCCTTAGTGGGCCTGAGGGGAGAGAGAGAGGGCAGCAGCCCAGGAGGTGGCACGCCCCCTCCCATGGGGAGTCCGAATTGGACTAGGGGAGGGGGGCGCGGCCCCTCTTTCCGTCTCCCTCTCCCTCTCTTTCCTTCCCCCTTCTCTCTTCCTAGTTGGACTAGGAAAGGGGAGTCCTACTCCTACTAGGAGGAGGACTCCCCCCCCTCCTTGGCGCGCCCCAAGGGCCAGCCGGCCTCCCCCCTTGCTCCTTTATATATGGGGGCAGGGGGGCACCTCTCGACACACAATTGATATACGATATTTTAGCCGTGTGCGGTGCCCCCCTCCACCATATTACACCTCGATAATATCGTTGCGGAGCTTAGGCGAAGCCCTGCGTTGGTAGAACATCATCATCGTCACCACGCCGTCGTGCTGACGAAACTCTCCCTCAACACTCGGCTGGATCGGAGTTCGAGGGACGTCATCGAGCTGAACGTGTGCTGAACTCGGAGGTGCCGTGCGTTCGGTACTTGATCGGTCGGATCGTGAAGACGTACGACTACATCAACCGCGTTGTGTTAACGCTTCCGCTTTCGGTCTACGAGGGTACGTGGACAACACTCTCCCCTCTCGTTGCTATGCATCACCATGATCTTGCGTGTGCGTAGGAATTTTTTTTGAAATTACTACGTTCCCCAACAGAACTCCCCCTGAAGATGTGCATATTTGAGGAATTTGCTTTGAATAGAAAATGCACATTATAGAGTAGAATCATGGAGATCTCCCCCTATATCTTGTAATTCATACACGCATTCAACATATGATATGAAGAATTTGAAATGCATGATGAAATATGGTGTGTGATGGAATTCAGCATGTGTGCATTAACGTACGTGAGGAAATAGCATGCAGAAAATAGAGCAAAAGTATCAGACTGCCATAGGACTTAAGTTTACAACTCAATCAACAAACACTTCAGAAGAGCGAGAGTTGTAACTTAAAAAACACCCATATATAGAGACCCGCTTGAAGACTAACTCAAATTTCTCCCCCTTTGTCATCGAATGACCAAAAGGGACGAAAATGAGGACTAACGCCCCTGAAGAATATCGTCAAGATGTCGATGGAGGAGCGCTAGCGTTGTTGGGGTCGTCCATTGGAGTAGGGCCTGCCGCAGTGTTGTTCAAATCTTCAGCTTCATCTGTCTCGCGCGATGAAGAATATGAACTTGCAACCAGCTGAGGAACTTTGACCTTCTTGAATTTCTTCGAGGGTGGCGGTGACCAGTCAAAGTCCTGTTTGAAGTCCATCTCCTTGAGTTCTTCAGCAGTGTATAAATTGGACAGAATAGCCCAAGTGCAGTCAAAGACTTCATGCAAGTAGTAGTGGTTCTTCTTCACAGTATTTTGAGTGACTGTCATATTCTAAAGAATAGCACCAAACTGACACTTGACCCACTTGTGATTTCTATCCACTTTTTGATGTAGGCTGAGGAGAAGCTCACGGTCAGTCATCACACGCGGAGCAGTGGCTTGAGAATATTGCTTTGAAGCATTTGCAGCAGTGTCATGTGTGGCAGAGTCACCATTGGTGGAATAGGAAGTAGCTTTGCAAAACTGTCCATCCAATGGACGAGTGCCTTCATCTATAACAACAGCCTTGCCCTTCTCATCAGCTGAGGAAATAGGCCTTTTGAGGACTTCAATCGGGGGCAAATAGCTGAGGTGATTTTGAAAATCAGCCTTATAGTTGATTGAAGACCTTGATCTTATGAATCTCATAATCCAGGGAGCGTAAGGCTTCAATCCAAAAGGCGACAAAGCAGCATTGGCCAAAGTCCTCATGAAGAAATTGTGATAGTTGATAGGAATACCATGTATGATATTGAATAGCAGATTCTTCATTATGCCAACAACCTCTTCTTCATCAGAGTTGTGGCCCTTGATTGGACCGAGGGTTTTGGTCAATATGCGACAAATGGTTCTTGGCACATAGAGCAATTCCTTGATGAGGAATGTGGTCCTTGGAGCTTGGCCAGGCTTCAACGGCTTCATCAACACTTGCATCAGATGATTTGACAGTTCAGGTTCAGCATAGATGAGCCTTGCACCTTCAGTGGGGGACTGACTGGGATGGCGTGAAGCAATTCAGAGGCAGGAGCTTTCTAGTGAGTGTTTTCAGTCATCCAGTCCAGTACCCATGAGTTCACATCTTCAACATTGCCATTGATGTGTAGCGTGGTGAAGAATTGAAGAATGCATTCTTCATTCCAATCACAGATGTCAGTGCAGAGATTGAGCATCCCAGCGTCATGAACACTGAGGACTGGGGTGAAGCACGGTAGAGATGCCCTCTCCACATGAGGAATTTGCTCATGGTCAAAGATCTTGTCCTTATCAAAAAGTAGCGAGGAATAGAAATTCATCTGGTTGGCAGTCCAAAAACGCTTGCGTAGAAGTCGAGCAGAGTCATATGGATTGTAGTCAGAGAAGAAATGATGCTCAGCAAAGAAGTCATCAACTTTGAACTTTTGCTTCTTGGAGTGAGGATTCTGTGGCTTGGGCTGAAGATTAGCAGTTGAAGTCTTCACAGCCTCTTGACGCACAACCTCTGGAGCCACATGCTGAGGAATTTCAGGAGCAGTTTCTTCAGCAGTAGCCTTGGCCTCCATTTCTTCAGCACCAGCGGCTGGAGCTTCTTCAGGGATGGAAAGAAGTGAAGCATGATGTTCTTCAGAGCCCGTATGAATTTCTTCAGTTTGCACTGGGGACTGAGGAAGTTGGTGCAGTGGTGTGGTCAGTGGTGAATTGGGATGATGACTTTTCCAATAGTCATCATTCTGAATTGGAGTTGTTGACCCAATATCCACATCTTCATCTTCTTCATCGATTTCTTGAACGCCTGCCTCTTCAGCTGTGAGCCGAGGCATGGGCGATGATACCAGTGGGGTTGAAGGGATATCATCCACTTCAATTTCTTCATCCAACAGCTCTGACGAAGCAGCAGAAGGATTTTCCTCATCCGAGTCACTGGGAATCACATATTCCTCACCAAAGGGAACAATCTCCTTTGATGGCATGCTTGATATTGGAACAACATCTATTGGGTTTGCATAAGAGCTCGTCAAAGTCTTCACTTTCTTTGGTGCTGAAGACTCTCAGGATGCAGATGCTTTCCTTTTCTTCACTGCTGCCCGCTCCACAGCTTTGGTCTTCTTCGCTTCTGATGCAAAAGGAAGATTGATGCTTGTCATCTGTGTAGGAAGAGCAGAGGAAATTGGTGCAATTTCTTCAGGCGCAAC